>NW_028181351.1:0-160000 GCF_964211825.1 Aythya ferina
TAATTATAATAATTAAATAAAGACTACCATGAACTAAACAATTTAACTAAGGGGAAGTAAAAGGGAAAAGGGGAACAAGGGAGGAAAACAAACAAACAAAATAAATGAAAGCTATATGGAAGTGCAGAGGAAAGAAATTACTCTCTACTTCCCACAAATGAGCGATGATTGACCACGTCCTTGAAGCAAGGCCTCAACGCACGCAGCCGGTGTTCGAGAGGAGGACCGAGGTCTTCTCAACGAGAGCCCACCCCTCCCCTCTTCTTCCTGTTTCCTCCTTTTATTGCTGAGTGTGACACCACATGGTATGGAATATCCCTTTGATTGGTTTAGGTCAGCTGCCATAGTGATGTTTCTCTCCTCACTTTTTGCCCACCCCCTAGGAGGGTTAGAGAAAGGCCCAATGCTGTGCCACTGCTGCTCAGCAGTAGACACAACACTGGTGTGATAACACTGCTGTTCCAGCTACAAGTACAGAGTACGGCACTGTATGGGCTGCTGCCGGGAAAGTTAACATTCCAGCCAGACCCAGTACAATCAGGTAGGTTTAGGGTGGTTTTGGGGTGGATCTATGATTTTGGGGATTTTCTTTCGTTTTGGGGCGTGATCCTATTCTTTTTGGGGGTGTTTGTGACGTGTTTTATGGTCTCTGTTGGGTTTTGTTGCGTTTTCCGTTGTCATCGTGGTGGAAAATGGTAAATTGCGATTTTTGGAGAACTTCAGGTAGGTTTAGGGGGACTTCTGGGGTGGATTCATGGTATTTGAGTTTTTCTTCTGTTTTTTGGGGTGATCCTGTTCTTTTCTGGGGTATTTTTGACGTGTTTTTGGGTCTCCGTTGGGTTTCGTTGTGTTGTCAGTCGTCGTTAAGTTCAATGGGAGTGGATTGTGGGTTTTGGAGACGATCAAGTGAGTTTAGGGTGGTTTGGGGGGAAATTCATGGTATTGGGTTTTTTTCTTCTGATCCTGTTCTTTTTTGGCGTGTTTTTGACGTGTTTTTGGGTCTCCGTTGGGTTTTAGTTGGGTTTTGTTCGTAATCATGTTGGAAAATGGAAAATTCTGGGTTTTGGAGAACACCTGGTAGGTTTAGGATGGTTTTGGGATGGATCTATGGTTTTGTTTTTTTTTTTTTTTTTTTTCTGTTTTTTTGGGGGGTTGATCCTGTTCTTTTTTGGGGTGTTTTTGACGTGTTTTGGGGTCTCCGCTGGGTTTCGTTGGGTTTTCCTTTGTCATCATGGTGGAAAAGTGTAAATTGTGGGTTTTGGAGATCATCATGTAGGTTAAGGGGGACTTTTGGGGTGGATCTATGGCTTTTGGGATTATCTTCCAGGTTTGGGGTTGATCGCGTTCTTGTTTGGGGTGTTTTTGAAGTGTTTTGTGGTCTCCATTGGATTTCGTTGGGTTCTCGTTGGTCGTTAAGTTCAATGGGAGTGGATTGTGGGTTTTGGAGAAGATCAAGTGAGTTTAGGGTGGTTTGGGGGGAAATTCATGGTATTGGGGTTTTTTCTTCTGATCCAGTTCTTTTTGGGCGTGTTTTTGACGTGTTTTTGGGTCTCCGTTGGGTTTTAGTTGGGTTTTGTTCGTAATCATGTTGGAAAATGGAAAATTCTGGGTTTTGGAGAACACCTGGTAGGTTTAGGATGGTTTTGGGATGGATCTATGGTTTTTTTTTTTTTTTTTTTTTTTTTCTGTTTTTTGGGGGGTTGATCCTGTTCTTTTTTGGGGTGTTTATGCTGTTTTTTGGTGTCTCCGTTGGGCTTTGTTGGGTTCCTAATGGGTTTTATGGTGGTTGGGAGTGGACTTTGGGTTTTGGAGAACATCAGTGTGGTGTTTTTACCGTGCTGGGCAGCTAAACCCCACAACCGCTCTCTCACTCCCCCTCCTTTAGATGAGGAGGGGGAGAAGTAAAGCAAAGAACAACTCACGGGTTGAGATAAGGATAATTATTTAAAGGGAAATAATTATAATAATTAAATAAAGACTACCATGAACTAAACAATTTAACTAAGGGGAAGTAAAAGGGAAAAGGGGAACAAGGGAGGAAAACAAACAAACAAAATAAATGAAAGCTATATGGAAGTGCAGAGGAAAGAAATTACTCTCTACTTCCCACAAATGAGCGATGATTGACCACGTCCTTGAAGCAAGGCCTCAACGCACGCAGCCGGTGTTCGAGAGGAGGACCGAGGTCTTCTCAACGAGAGCCCACCCCTCCCCTCTTCTTCCTGTTTCCTCCTTTTATTGCTGAGTGTGACACCACATGGTATGGAATATCCCTTTGATTGGTTTAGGTCAGCTGCCATAGTGATGTTTCTCTCCTCACTTTTTGCCCACCCCCTAGGAGGGTTAGAGAAAGGCCCAATGCTGTGCCACTGCTGCTCAGCAGTAGACACAACACTGGTGTGATAACACTGCTGTTCCAGCTACAAGTACAGAGTACGGCACTGTATGGGCTGCTGCCGGGAAAGTTAACATTCCAGCCAGACCCAGTACAATCAGGTAGGTTTAGGGTGGTTTTGGGGTGGATCTATGATTTTGGGGATTTTCTTTCGTTTTGGGGCGTGATCCTATTCTTTTTGGGGGTGTTTGTGACGTGTTTTATGGTCTCCGTTGGGTTTTGTTGCGTTTTCCGTTGTCATCGTGGTGGAAAATGGTAAATTGCGATTTTTGGAGAACTTCAGGTAGGTTTAAGGGGACTTCTGGGGTGGATTCATGGTATTTGAGTTTTTCTTCTGTTTTTTGGGGTGATCCTGTTCTTTTCTGGGGTATTTTTGACGTGTTTTTGGGTCTCCGTTGGGTTTCGTTGTGTTGTCAGTCGTCGTTAAGTTCAATGGGAGTGGATTGTGGGTTTTGGAGACGATCAAGTGAGTTTAGGGTGGTTTGGGGGGAAATTCATGGTATTGGGTTTTTTTCTTCTGATCCTGTTCTTTTTTGGCGTGTTTTTGACGTGTTTTTGGGTCTCCGTTGGGTTTTAGTTGGGTTTTGTTCGTAATCATGTTGGAAAATGGAAAATTCTGGGTTTTGGAGAACACCTGGTAGGTTTAGGATGGTTTTGGGATGGATCTATGGTTTTGTTTTTTTTTTTTTTTTTTCTGTTTTTTTGGGGGGTTGATCCTGTTCTTTTTTGGGGTGTTTTTGACGTGTTTTGGGGTCTCCGCTGGGTTTCGTTGGGTTTTCCTTTGTCATCATGGTGGAAAAGTGTAAATTGTGGGTTTTGGAGATCATCATGTAGGTTAAGGGGGACTTTTGGGGTGGATCTATGGCTTTTGGGATTATCTTCCAGGTTTGGGGTTGATCGCGTTCTTGTTTGGGGTGTTTTTGAAGTGTTTTGTGGTCTCCATTGGATTTCGTTGGGTTCTCGTTGGTCGTTAAGTTCAATGGGAGTGGATTGTGGGTTTTGGAGAAGATCAAGTGAGTTTAGGGTGGTTTGGGGGGAAATTCATGGTATTGGGGTTTTTTCTTCTGATCCAGTTCTTTTTGGGCGTGTTTTTGACGTGTTTTTGGGTCTCCGTTGGGTTTTAGTTGGGTTTTGTTCGTAATCATGTTGGAAAATGGAAAATTCTGGGTTTTGGAGAACACCTGGTAGGTTTAGGATGGTTTTGGGATGGATCTATGTTTTTTTTTTTTTTTTTTTTTTTTTTTTCTGTTTTTTGGGGGGTTGATCCTGTTCTTTTTTGGGGTGTTTATGCTGTTTTTTGGTGTCTCCGTTGGGCTTTGTTGGGTTCCTAATGGGTTTTATGGTGGTTGGGAGTGGACTTTGGGTTTTGGAGAACATCAGTGTGGTGTTTTTACCGTGCTGGGCAGCTAAACCCCACAACCGCTCTCTCACTCCCCCTCCTTTAGATGAGGAGGGGGAGAAGTAAAGCAAAGAACAACTCACGGGTTGAGATAAGGATAATTATTTAAAGGGAAATAATTATAATAATTAAATAAAGACTACCATGAACTAAACAATTTAACTAAGGGGAAGTAAAAGGGAAAAGGGGAACAAGGGAGGAAAACAAACAAACAAAATAAATGAAAGCTATATGGAAGTGCAGAGGAAAGAAATTACTCTCTACTTCCCACAAATGAGCGATGATTGACCACGTCCTTGAAGCAAGGCCTCAACGCACGCAGCCGGTGTTCGAGAGGAGGACCGAGGTCTTCTCAACGAGAGCCCACCCCTCCCCTCTTCTTCCTGTTTCCTCCTTTTATTGCTGAGTGTGACACCACATGGTATGGAATATCCCTTTGATTGGTTTAGGTCAGCTGCCATAGTGATGTTTCTCTCCTCACTTTTTGCCCACCCCCTAGGAGGGTTAGAGAAAGGCCCAATGCTGTGCCACTGCTGCTCAGCAGTAGACACAACACTGGTGTGATAACACTGCTGTTCCAGCTACAAGTACAGAGTACGGCACTGTATGGGCTGCTGCCGGGAAAGTTAACATTCCAGCCAGACCCAGTACAATCAGGTAGGTTTAGGGTGGTTTTGGGGTGGATCTATGATTTTGGGGATTTTCTTTCGTTTTGGGGCGTGATCCTATTCTTTTTGGGGGTGTTTGTGACGTGTTTTATGGTCTCCGTTGGGTTTTGTTGCGTTTTCCGTTGTCATCGTGGTGGAAAATGGTAAATTGCGATTTTTGGAGAACTTCAGGTAGGTTTAGGGGGACTTCTGGGGTGGATTCATGGTATTTGAGTTTTTCTTCTGTTTTTTGGGGTGATCCTGTTCTTTTCTGGGGTATTTTTGACGTGTTTTTGGGTCTCCGTTGGGTTTCGTTGTGTTGTCAGTCGTCGTTAAGTTCAATGGGAGTGGATTGTGGGTTTTGGAGACGATCAAGTGAGTTTAGGGTGGTTTGGGGGGAAATTCATGGTATTGGGTTTTTTTCTTCTGATCCTGTTCTTTTTTGGCGTGTTTTTGACGTGTTTTTGGGTCTCCGTTGGGTTTTAGTTGGGTTTTGTTCGTAATCATGTTGGAAAATGGAAAATTCTGGGTTTTGGAGAACACCTGGTAGGTTTAGGATGGTTTTGGGATGGATCTATGGTTTTGTTTTTTTTTTTTTTTTTTTCTGTTTTTTGGGGGGGTTGATCCTGTTCTTTTTTGGGGTGTTTTTGACGTGTTTTGGGGTCTCCGCTGGGTTTCGTTGGGTTTTCCTTTGTCATCATGGTGGAAAAGTGTAAATTGTGGGTTTTGGAGATCATCATGTAGGTTAAGGGGGACTTTTGGGGTGGATCTATGGCTTTTGGGATTATCTTCCAGGTTTGGGGTTGATCACGTTCTTGTTTGGGGTGTTTTTGAAGTGTTTTGTGGTCTCCATTGGATTTCGTTGGGTTCTCGTTGGTCGTTAAGTTCAATGGGAGTGGATTGTGGGTTTTGGAGAAGATCAAGTGAGTTTAGGGTGGTTTGGGGGGAAATTCATGGTATTGGGGTTTTTTCTTCTGATCCAGTTCTTTTTGGGCGTGTTTTTGACGTGTTTTTGGGTCTCCGTTGGGTTTTAGTTGGGTTTTGTTCGTAATCATGTTGGAAAATGGAAAATTCTGGGTTTTGGAGAACACCTGGTAGGTTTAGGATGGTTTTGGGATGGATCTATGGTTTTTTTTTTTTTTTTTTTTTTTTTCTGTTTTTTTGGGGGGTTGATCCTGTTCTTTTTTGGGGTGTTTATGCTGTTTTTTGGTGTCTCCGTTGGGCTTTGTTGGGTTCCTAATGGGTTTTATGGTGGTTGGGAGTGGACTTTGGGTTTTGGAGAACATCAGTGTGGTGTTTTTACCGTGCTGGGCAGCTAAACCCCACAACCGCTCTCTCACTCCCCCTCCTTTAGATGAGGAGGGGGAGAAGTAAAGCAAAGAACAACTCACGGGTTGAGATAAGGATAATTATTTAAAGGGAAATAATTATAATAATTAAATAAAGACTACCATGAACTAAACAATTTAACTAAGGGGAAGTAAAAGGGAAAAGGGGAACAAGGGAGGAAAACAAACAAACAAAATAAATGAAAGCTATATGGAAGTGCAGAGGAAAGAAATTACTCTCTACTTCCCACAAATGAGCGATGATTGACCACGTCCTTGAAGCAAGGCCTCAACGCACGCAGCCGGTGTTCGAGAGGAGGACCGAGGTCTTCTCAACGAGAGCCCACCCCTCCCCTCTTCTTCCTGTTTCCTCCTTTTATTGCTGAGTGTGACACCACATGGTATGGAATATCCCTTTGATTGGTTTAGGTCAGCTGCCATAGTGATGTTTCTCTCCTCACTTTTTGCCCACCCCCTAGGAGGGTTAGAGAAAGGCCCAATGCTGTGCCACTGCTGCTCAGCAGTAGACACAACACTGGTGTGATAACACTGCTGTTCCAGCTACAAGTACAGAGTACGGCACTGTATGGGCTGCTGCCGGGAAAGTTAACATTCCAGCCAGACCCAGTACAATCAGGTAGGTTTAGGGTGGTTTTGGGGTGGATCTATGATTTTGGGGATTTTCTTTCGTTTTGGGGCGTGATCCTATTCTTTTTGGGGGTGTTTGTGACGTGTTTTATGGTCTCCGTTGGGTTTTGTTGCGTTTTCCGTTGTCATCGTGGTGGAAAATGGTAAATTGCGATTTTTGGAGAACTTCAGGTAGGTTTAGGGGGACTTCTGGGGTGGATTCATGGTATTTGAGTTTTTCTTCTGTTTTTTTGGGGTGATCCTGTTCTTTTCTGGGGTATTTTTGACGTGTTTTTGGGTCTCCGTTGGGTTTCGTTGTGTTGTCAGTCGTCGTTAAGTTCAATGGGAGTGGATTGTGGGTTTTGGAGACGATCAAGTGAGTTTAGGGTGGTTTGGGGGGAAATTCATGGTATTGGGTTTTTTTCTTCTGATCCTGTTCTTTTTTGGCGTGTTTTTGACGTGTTTTTGGGTCTCCGTTGGGTTTTAGTTGGGTTTTGTTCGTAATCATGTTGGAAAATGGAAAATTCTGGGTTTTGGAGAACACCTGGTAGGTTTAGGATGGTTTTGGGATGGATCTATGGTTTTGGTTTTTTTTTTTTTTTTCTGTTTTTTTGGGGGGTTGATCCTGTTCTTTTTTGGGGTGTTTTTGACGTGTTTTGGGGTCTCCGCTGGGTTTCGTTGGGTTTTCCTTTGTCATCATGGTGGAAAAGTGTAAATTGTGGGTTTTGGAGATCATCATGTAGGTTAAGGGGGACTTTTGGGGTGGATCTATGGCTTTTGGGATTATCTTCCAGGTTTGGGGTTGATCGCGTTCTTGTTTGGGGGTGTTTTTGAAGTGTTTTGTGGTCTCCATTGGATTTCGTTGGGTTCTCGTTGGTCGTTAAGTTCAATGGGAGTGGATTGTGGGTTTTGGAGAAGATCAAGTGAGTTTAGGGTGGTTTGGGGGGAAATTCATGGTATTGGGTTTTTTTCTTCTGATCCAGTTCTTTTTGGGCGTGTTTTTGACGTGTTTTTGGGTCTCCGTTGGGTTTTAGTTGGGTTTTGTTCGTAATCATGTTGGAAAATGGAAAATTCTGGGTTTTGGAGAACACCTGGTAGGTTTAGGATGGTTTTGGGATGGATCTATGGTTTTTTTTTTTTTTTTTTTTCTGTTTTTTGGGGGGTTGATCCTGTTCTTTTTTGGGGTGTTTATGCTGTTTTTTGGTGTCTCCGTTGGGCTTTGTTGGGTTCCTAATGGGTTTTATGGTGGTTGGGAGTGGACTTTGGGTTTTGGAGAACATCAGTGTGGTGTTTTTACCGTGCTGGGCAGCTAAACCCCACAACCGCTCTCTCACTCCCCCTCCTTTAGATGAGGAGGGGGAGAAGTAAAGCAAAGAACAACTCACGGGTTGAGATAAGGATAATTATTTAAAGGGAAATAATTATAATAATTAAATAAAGACTACCATGAACTAAACAATTTAACTAAGGGGAAGTAAAAGGGAAAAGGGGAACAAGGGAGGAAAACAAACAAACAAAATAAATGAAAGCTATATGGAAGTGCAGAGGAAAGAAATTACTCTCTACTTCCCACAAATGAGCGATGATTGACCACGTCCTTGAAGCAAGGCCTCAACGCACGCAGCCGGTGTTCGAGAGGAGGACCGAGGTCTTCTCAACGAGAGCCCACCCCTCCCCTCTTCTTCCTGTTTCCTCCTTTTATTGCTGAGTGTGACACCACATGGTATGGAATATCCCTTTGATTGGTTTAGGTCAGCTGCCATAGTGATGTTTCTCTCCTCACTTTTTGCCCACCCCCTAGGAGGGTTAGAGAAAGGCCCAATGCTGTGCCACTGCTGCTCAGCAGTAGACACAACACTGGTGTGATAACACTGCTGTTCCAGCTACAAGTACAGAGTACGGCACTGTATGGGCTGCTGCCGGGAAAGTTAACATTCCAGCCAGACCCAGTACAATCAGGTAGGTTTAGGGTGGTTTTGGGGTGGATCTATGATTTTGGGGATTTTCTTTCGTTTTGGGGCGTGATCCTATTCTTTTTGGGGGTGTTTGTGACGTGTTTTATGGTCTCCGTTGGGTTTTGTTGCGTTTTCCGTTGTCATCGTGGTGGAAAATGGTAAATTGCGATTTTTGGAGAACTTCAGGTAGGTTTAGGGGGACTTCTGGGGTGGATTCATGGTATTTGAGTTTTTCTTCTGTTTTTTGGGGTGATCCTGTTCTTTTCTGGGGTATTTTTGACGTGTTTTTGGGTCTCCGTTGGGTTTCGTTGTGTTGTCAGTCGTCGTTAAGTTCAATGGGAGTGGATTGTGGGTTTTGGAGACGATCAAGTGAGTTTAGGGTGGTTTGGGGGGAAATTCATGGTATTGGGTTTTTTTCTTCTGATCCTGTTCTTTTTTGGCGTGTTTTTGACGTGTTTTTGGGTCTCCGTTGGGTTTTAGTTGGGTTTTGTTCGTAATCATGTTGGAAAATGGAAAATTCTGGGTTTTGGAGAACACCTGGTAGGTTTAGGATGGTTTTGGGATGGATCTATGGTTTTGTTTTTTTTTTTTTTTTTTCTGTTTTTTTGGGGGGTTGATCCTGTTCTTTTTTGGGGTGTTTTTGACGTGTTTTGGGGTCTCCGCTGGGTTTCGTTGGGTTTTCCTTTGTCATCATGGTGGAAAAGTGTAAATTGTGGGTTTTGGAGATCATCATGTAGGTTAAGGGGGACTTTTGGGGTGGATCTATGGCTTTTGGGATTATCTTCCAGGTTTGGGGTTGATCGCGTTCTTGTTTGGGGTGTTTTTGAAGTGTTTTGTGGTCTCCATTGGATTTCGTTGGGTTCTCGTTGGTCGTTAAGTTCAATGGGAGTGGATTGTGGGTTTTGGAGAAGATCAAGTGAGTTTAGGGTGGTTTGGGGGGAAATTCATGGTATTGGGGTTTTTTCTTCTGATCCAGTTCTTTTTTGGCGTGTTTTTGACGTGTTTTTGGGTCTCCGTTGGGTTTTAGTTGGGTTTTGTTCGTAATCATGTTGGAAAATGGAAAATTCTGGGTTTTGGAGAACACCTGGTAGGTTTAGGATGGTTTTGGGATGGATCTATGGTTTTTTTTTTTTTTCTGTTTTTTGGGGGGTTGATCCTGTTCTTTTTTGGGGTGTTTATGCTGTTTTTTGGTGTCTCCGTTGGGCTTTGTTGGGTTCCTAATGGGTTTTATGGTGGTTGGGAGTGGACTTTGGGTTTTGGAGAACATCAGTGTGGTGTTTTTACCGTGCTGGGCAGCTAAACCCCACAACCGCTCTCTCACTCCCCCTCCTTTAGATGAGGAGGGGGAGAAGTAAAGCAAAGAACAACTCACGGGTTGAGATAAGGATAATTATTTAAAGGGAAATAATTATAATAATTAAATAAAGACTACCATGAACTAAACAATTTAGCTAAGGGGAAGTAAAAGGGAAAAGGGGAACAAGGGAGGAAAACAAACAAACAAAATAAATGAAAGCTATATGGAAGTGCAGAGGAAAGAAATTACTCTCTACTTCCCACAAATGAGCGATGATTGACCACGTCCTTGAAGCAAGGCCTCAACGCACGCAGCCGGTGTTCGAGAGGAGGACCGAGGTCTTCTCAACGAGAGCCCACCCCTCCCCTCTTCTTCCTGTTTCCTCCTTTTATTGCTGAGTGTGACACCACATGGTATGGAATATCCCTTTGATTGGTTTAGGTCAGCTGCCATAGTGATGTTTCTCTCCTCACTTTTTGCCCACCCCCTAGGAGGGTTAGAGAAAGGCCCAATGCTGTGCCACTGCTGCTCAGCAGTAGACACAACACTGGTGTGATAACACTGCTGTTCCAGCTACAAGTACAGAGTACGGCACTGTATGGGCTGCTGCCGGGAAAGTTAACATTCCAGCCAGACCCAGTACAATCAGGTAGGTTTAGGGTGGTTTTGGGGTGGATCTATGATTTTGGGGATTTTCTTTCGTTTTTGGCCGTGATCCTATTCTTTTTGGGGGTGTTTGTGACGTGTTTTATGGTCTCCGTTGGGTTTTGTTGCGTTTTCCGTTGTCATCGTGGTGGAAAATGGTAAATTGCGATTTTTGGAGAACTTCAGGTAGGTTTAGGGGGACTTCTGGGGTGGATTCATGGTATTTGAGTTTTTCTTCTGTTTTTTGGGGTGATCCTGTTCTTTTCTGGGGTATTTTTGACGTGTTTTTGGGTCTCCGTTGGGTTTCGTTGTGTTGTCAGTCGTCGTTAAGTTCAATGGGAGTGGATTGTGGGTTTTGGAGACGATCAAGTGAGTTTAGGGTGGTTTGGGGGGAAATTCATGGTATTGGGTTTTTTTCTTCTGATCCTGTTCTTTTTTGGCGTGTTTTTGACGTGTTTTTGGGTCTCCGTTGGGTTTTAGTTGGGTTTTGTTCGTAATCATGTTGGAAAATGGAAAATTCTGGGTTTTGGAGAACACCTGGTAGGTTTAGGATGGTTTTGGGATGGATCTATGGTTTTGTTTTTTTTTTTTTTTTTCTGTTTTTTGGGGGGGTTGATCCTGTTCTTTTTTGGGGTGTTTTTGACGTGTTTTGGGGTCTCCGCTGGGTTTCGTTGGGTTTTCCTTTGTCATCATGGTGGAAAAGTGTAAATTGTGGGTTTTGGAGATCATCATGTAGGTTAAGGGGGACTTTTGGGGTGGATCTATGGCTTTTGGGATTATCTTCCAGGTTTGGGGTTGATCGCGTTCTTGTTTGGGGTGTTTTTGAAGTGTTTTGTGGTCTCCATTGGATTTCGTTGGGTTCTCGTTGGTCGTTAAGTTCAATGGGAGTGGATTGTGGGTTTTGGAGAAGATCAAGTGAGTTTAGGGTGGTTTGGGGGGAAATTCATGGTATTGGGGTTTTTTCTTCTGATCCAGTTCTTTTTGGGCGTGTTTTTGACGTGTTTTTGGGTCTCCGTTGGGTTTTAGTTGGGTTTTGTTCGTAATCATGTTGGAAAATGGAAAATTCTGGGTTTTGGAGAACACCTGGTAGGTTTAGGATGGTTTTGGGATGGATCTATGGTTTTGTTTTTTTTTTTTTTTTTTCTGTTTTTTTGGGGGGTTGATCCTGTTCTTTTTTGGGGTGTTTTTGACGTGTTTTGGGGTCTCCGCTGGGTTTCGTTGGGTTTTCCTTTGTCATCATGGTGGAAAAGTGTAAATTGTGGGTTTTGGAGATCATCATGTAGGTTAAGGGGGACTTTTGGGGTGGATCTATGGCTTTTGGGATTATCTTCCAGGTTTGGGGTTGATCGCGTTCTTGTTTGGGGGTGTTTTTGAAGTGTTTTGTGGTCTCCATTGGATTTCGTTGGGTTCTCGTTGGTCGTTAAGTTCAATGGGAGTGGATTGTGGGTTTTGGAGAAGATCAAGTGAGTTTAGGGTGGTTTGGGGGGAAATTCATGGTATTGGGGTTTTTTCTTCTGATCCAGTTCTTTTTGGGCGTGTTTTTGACGTGTTTTTGGGTCTCCGTTGGGTTTTAGTTGGGTTTTGTTCGTAATCATGTTGGAAAATGGAAAATTCTGGGTTTTGGAGAACACCTGGTAAGTTTAGGATGGTTTTGGGATGGATCTATGGTTTTTTTTTTTTTTTTTTTTCTGTTTTTTTGGGGGTTGATCCTGTTCTTTTTTGGGGTGTTTATGCTGTTTTTTGGTGTCTCCGTTGGGCTTTGTTGGGTTCCTAATGGGTTTTATGGTGGTTGGGAGTGGACTTTGGGTTTTGGAGAACATCAGTGTGGTGTTTTTACCGTGCTGGGCAGCTAAACCCCACAACCGCTCTCTCACTCCCCCTCCTTTAGATGAGGAGGGGGAGAAGTAAAGCAAAGAACAACTCACGGGTTGAGATAAGGATAATTATTTAAAGGGAAATAATTATAATAATTAAATAAAGACTACCATGAACTAAACAATTTAACTAAGGGGAAGTAAAAGGGAAAAGGGGAACAAGGGAGGAAAACAAACAAACAAAATAAATGAAAGCTATATGGAAGTGCAGAGGAAAGAAATTACTCTCTACTTCCCACAAATGAGCGATGATTGACCACGTCCTTGAAGCAAGGCCTCAACGCACGCAGCCGGTGTTCGAGAGGAGGACCGAGGTCTTCTCAACGAGAGCCCACCCCTCCCCTCTTCTTCCTGTTTCCTCCTTTTATTGCTGAGTGTGACACCACATGGTATGGAATATCCCTTTGATTGGTTTAGGTCAGCTGCCATAGTGATGTTTCTCTCCTCACTTTTTGCCCACCCCCTAGGAGGGTTAGAGAAAGGCCCAATGCTGTGCCACTGCTGCTCAGCAGTAGACACAACACTGGTGTGATAACACTGCTGTTCCAGCTACAAGTACAGAGTACGGCACTGTATGGGCTGCTGCCGGGAAAGTTAACATTCCAGCCAGACCCAGTACAATCAGGTAGGTTTAGGGTGGTTTTGGGGTGGATCTATGATTTTGGGGATTTTCTTTCGTTTTGGGGCGTGATCCTATTCTTTTTGGGGGTGTTTGTGACGTGTTTTATGGTCTCCGTTGGGTTTTGTTGCGTTTTCCGTTGTCATCGTGGTGGAAAATGGTAAATTGCGATTTTTGGAGAACTTCAGGTAGGTTTAGGGGGACTTCTGGGGTGGATTCATGGTATTTGAGTTTTTCTTCTGTTTTTTGGGGTGATCCTGTTCTTTTCTGGGGTATTTTTGACGTGTTTTTGGGTCTCCGTTGGGTTTCGTTGTGTTGTCAGTCGTCGTTAAGTTCAATGGGAGTGGATTGTGGGTTTTGGAGACGATCAAGTGAGTTTAGGGTGGTTTGGGGGGAAATTCATGGTATTGGGTTTTTTTCTTCTGATCCTGTTCTTTTTTGGCGTGTTTTTGACGTGTTTTTGGGTCTCCGTTGGGTTTTAGTTGGGTTTTGTTCGTAATCATGTTGGAAAATGGAAAATTCTGGGTTTTGGAGAACACCTGGTAGGTTTAGGATGGTTTTGGGATGGATCTATGGTTTTGTTTTTTTTTTTTTTTTTTTCTGTTTTTTTGGGGGGTTGATCCTGTTCTTTTTTGGGGTGTTTTTGACGTGTTTTGGGGTCTCCGCTGGGTTTCGTTGGGTTTTCCTTTGTCATCATGGTGGAAAAGTGTAAATTGTGGGTTTTGGAGATCATCATGTAGGTTAAGGGGGACTTTTGGGGTGGATCTATGGCTTTTGGGATTATCTTCCAGGTTTGGGGTTGATCGCGTTCTTGTTTGGGGTGTTTTTGAAGTGTTTTGTGGTCTCCATTGGATTTCGTTGGGTTCTCGTTGGTCGTTAAGTTCAATGGGAGTGGATTGTGGGTTTTGGAGAAGATCAAGTGAGTTTAGGGTGGTTTGGGGGGAAATTCATGGTATTGGGGTTTTTTCTTCTGATCCAGTTCTTTTTGGGCGTGTTTTTGACGTGTTTTTGGGTCTCCGTTGGGTTTTAGTTGGGTTTTGTTCGTAATCATGTTGGAAAATGGAAAATTCTGGGTTTTGGAGAACACCTGGTAGGTTTAGGATGGTTTTGGGATGGATCTATGGTTTTGTTTTTTTTTTTTTTTCTGTTTTTTGGGGGGTTGATCCTGTTCTTTTTTGGGGTGTTTATGCTGTTTTTTGGTGTCTCCGTTGGGCTTTGTTGGGTTCCTAATGGGTTTTATGGTGGTTGGGAGTGGACTTTGGGTTTTGGAGAACATCAGTGTGGTGTTTTTACCGTGCTGGGCAGCTAAACCCCACAACCGCTCTCTCACTCCCCCTCCTTTAGATGAGGAGGGGGAGAAGTAAAGCAAAGAACAACTCACGGGTTGAGATAAGGATAATTATTTAAAGGGAAATAATTATAATAATTAAATAAAGACTACCATGAACTAAACAATTTAACTAAGGGGAAGTAAAAGGGAAAAGGGGAACAAGGGAGGAAAACAAACAAACAAAATAAATGAAAGCTATATGGAAGTGCAGAGGAAAGAAATTACTCTCTACTTCCCACAAATGAGCGATGATTGACCACGTCCTTGAAGCAAGGCCTCAACGCACGCAGCCGGTGTTCGAGAGGAGGACCGAGGTCTTCTCAACGAGAGCCCACCCCTCCCCTCTTCTTCCTGTTTCCTCCTTTTATTGCTGAGTGTGACACCACATGGTATGGAATATCCCTTTGATTGGTTTAGGTCAGCTGCCATGGTGATGTTTCTCTCCTCACTTTTTGCCCACCCCCTAGGAGGGTTAGAGAAAGGCCCAATGCTGTGCCACTGCTGCTCAGCAGTAGACACAACACTGGTGTGATAACACTGCTGTTCCAGCTACAAGTACAGAGTACGGCACTGTATGGGCTGCTGCCGGGAAAGTTAACATTCCAGCCAGACCCAGTACAATCAGGTAGGTTTAGGGTGGTTTTGGGGTGGATCTATGATTTTGGGGATTTTCTTTCGTTTTGGGGCGTGATCCTATTCTTTTTGGGGGTGTTTGTGACGTGTTTTATGGTCTCCGTTGGGTTTTGTTGCGTTTTCCGTTGTCATCGTGGTGGAAAATGGTAAATTGCGATTTTTGGAGAACTTCAGGTAGGTTTAGGGGGACTTCTGGGGTGGATTCATGGTATTTGAGTTTTTCTTCTGTTTTTTGGGGTGATCCTGTTCTTTTCTGGGGTATTTTTGACGTGTTTTTGGGTCTCCGTTGGGTTTCGTTGTGTTGTCAGTCGTCGTTAAGTTCAATGGGAGTGGATTGTGGGTTTTGGAGACGATCAAGTGAGTTTAGGGTGGTTTGGGGGGAAATTCATGGTATTGGGTTTTTTTCTTCTGATCCTGTTCTTTTTTGGCGTGTTTTTGACGTGTTTTTGGGTCTCCGTTGGGTTTTAGTTGGGTTTTGTTCGTAATCATGTTGGAAAATGGAAAATTCTGGGTTTTGGAGAACACCTGGTAGGTTTAGGATGGTTTTGGGATGGATCTATGGTTTTGTTTTTGTTTTTTTTTTTCTGTTTTTTTGGGGGGGTTGATCCTGTTCTTTTTTGGGGTGTTTTTGACGTGTTTTGGGGTCTCCGCTGGGTTTCGTTGGGTTTTCCTTTGTCATCATGGTGGAAAAATGTAAATTGTGGGTTTTGGAGATCATCATGTAGGTTAAGGGGGACTTTTGGGGTGGATCTATGGCTTTTGGGATTATCTTCCAGGTTTGGGGTTGATCGCATTCTTGTTTGGGGTGTTTTTGAAGTGTTTTGTGGTCTCCATTGGATTTCGTTGGGTTCTCGTTGGTCGTTAAGTTCAATGGGAGTGGATTGTGGGTTTTGGAGAAGATCAAGTGAGTTTAGGGTGGTTTGGGGGGAAATTCATGGTATTGGGGTTTTTTCTTCTGATCCAGTTCTTTTTGGGCGTGTTTTTGACGTGTTTTTGGGTCTCCGTTGGGTTTTAGTTGGGTTTTGTTCGTAATCATGTTGGAAAATGGAAAATTCTGGGTTTTGGAGAACACCTGGTAGGTTTAGGATGGTTTTGGGATGGATCTATGGTTTTTTTTTTTTTTTTTTTTCTGTTTTTTGGGGGGTTGATCCTGTTCTTTTTTGGGGTGTTTATGCTGTTTTTTGGTGTCTCCGTTGGGCTTTGTTGGGTTCCTAATGGGTTTTATGGTGGTTGGGAGTGGACTTTGGGTTTTGGAGAACATCAGTGTGGTGTTTTTACCGTGCTGGGCAGCTAAACCCCACAACCGCTCTCTCACTCCCCCTCCTTTAGATGAGGAGGGGGAGAAGTAAAGCAAAGAACAACTCACGGGTTGAGATAAGGATAATTATTTAAAGGGAAATAATTATAATAATTAAATAAAGACTACCATGAACTAAACAATTTAACTAAGGGGAAGTAAAAGGGAAAAGGGGAACAAGGGAGGAAAACAAACAAACAAAATAAATGAAAGCTATATGGAAGTGCAGAGGAAAGAAATTACTCTCTACTTCCCACAAATGAGCGATGATTGACCACGTCCTTGAAGCAAGGCCTCAACGCACGCAGCCGGTGTTCGAGAGGAGGACCGAGGTCTTCTCAACGAGAGCCCACCCCTCCCCTCTTCTTCCTGTTTCCTCCTTTTATTGCTGAGTGTGACACCACATGGTATGGAATATCCCTTTGATTGGTTTAGGTCAGCTGCCATAGTGATGTTTCTCTCCTCACTTTTTGCCCACCCCCTAGGAGGGTTAGAGAAAGGCCCAATGCTGTGCCACTGCTGCTCAGCAGTAGACACAACACTGGTGTGATAACACTGCTGTTCCAGCTACAAGTACAGAGTACGGCACTGTATGGGCTGCTGCCGGGAAAGTTAACATTCCAGCCAGACCCAGTACAATCAGGTAGGTTTAGGGTGGTTTTGGGGTGGATCTATGATTTTGGGGATTTTCTTTCGTTTTTGGGCGTGATCCTATTCTTTTTGGGGGTGTTTGTGACGTGTTTTATGGTCTCCGTTGGGTTTTGTTGCGTTTTCCGTTGTCATCGTGGTGGAAAATGGTAAATTGCGATTTTTGGAGAACTTCAGGTAGGTTTAGGGGGACTTCTGGGGTGGATTCATGGTATTTGAGTTTTTCTTCTGTTTTTTGGGGTGATCCTGTTCTTTTCTGGGGTATTTTTGACGTGTTTTTGGGTCTCCGTTGGGTTTCGTTGTGTTGTCAGTCGTCGTTAAGTTCAATGGGAGTGGATTGTGGGTTTTGGAGACGATCAAGTGAGTTTAGGGTGGTTTGGGGGGAAATTCATGGTATTGGGTTTTTTTCTTCTGATCCTGTTCTTTTTTGGCGTGTTTTTGACGTGTTTTTGGGTCTCCGTTGGGTTTTAGTTGGGTTTTGTTCGTAATCATGTTGGAAAATGGAAAATTCTGGGTTTTGGAGAACACCTGGTAGGTTTAGGATGGTTTTGGGATGGATCTATGGTTTTGTTTTTTTTTTTTTTTTTTCTGTTTTTTGGGGGGGTTGATCCTGTTCTTTTTTGGGGTGTTTTTGACGTGTTTTGGGGTCTCCGCTGGGTTTCGTTGGGTTTTCCTTTGTCATCATGGTGGAAAAGTGTAAATTGTGGGTTTTGGAGATCATCATGTAGGTTAAGGGGGACTTTTGGGGTGGATCTATGGCTTTTGGGATTATCTTCCAGGTTTGGGGTTGATCGCGTTCTTGTTTGGGGTGTTTTTGAAGTGTTTTGTGGTCTCCATTGGATTTCGTTGGGTTCTCGTTGGTCGTTAAGTTCAATGGGAGTGGATTGTGGGTTTTGGAGAAGATCAAGTGAGTTTAGGGTGGTTTGGGGGGAAATTCATGGTATTGGGGTTTTTTCTTCTGATCCAGTTCTTTTTGGGCGTGTTTTTGACGTGTTTTTGGGTCTCCGTTGGGTTTTAGTTGGGTTTTGTTCGTAATCATGTTGGAAAATGGAAAATTCTGGGTTTTGGAGAACACCTGGTAGGTTTAGGATGGTTTTGGGATGGATCTATGGTTTTTTTTTTTTTTTTTTTTCTGTTTTTTTGGGGGGGTTGATCCTGTTCTTTTTTGGGGTGTTTTTGACGTGTTTTGGGGTCTCCGCTGGGTTTCGTTGGGTTTTCCTTTGTCATCATGGTGGAAAAATGTAAATTGTGGGTTTTGGAGATCATCATGTAGGTTAAGGGGGACTTTTGGGGTGGATCTATGGCTTTTGGGATTATCTTCCAGGTTTGGGGTTGATCGCGTTCTTGTTTGGGGTGTTTTTGAAGTGTTTTGTGGTCTCCATTGGATTTCGTTGGGTTCTCGTTGGTCGTTAAGTTCAATGGGAGTGGATTGTGGGTTTTGGAGAAGATCAAGTGAGTTTAGGGTGGTTTGGGGGGAAATTCATGGTATTGGGGTTTTTTCTTCTGATCCAGTTCTTTTTGGGCGTGTTTTTGACGTGTTTTTGGGTCTCCGTTGGGTTTTAGTTGGGTTTTGTTCGTAATCATGTTGGAAAATGGAAAATTCTGGGTTTTGGAGAACACCTGGTAGGTTTAGGATGGTTTTGGGATGGATCTATGTTTTTTTTTTTTTTTTTTTTTTTTTTTCTGTTTTTTGGGGGGTTGATCCTGTTCTTTTTTGGGGTGTTTATGCTGTTTTTTGGTGTCTCCGTTGGGCTTTGTTGGGTTCCTAATGGGTTTTATGGTGGTTGGGAGTGGACTTTGGGTTTTGGAGAACATCAGTGTGGTGTTTTTACCGTGCTGGGCAGCTAAACCCCACAACCGCTCTCTCACTCCCCCTCCTTTAGATGAGGAGGGGGAGAAGTAAAGCAAAGAACAACTCACGGGTTGAGATAAGGATAATTATTTAAAGGGAAATAATTATAATAATTAAATAAAGACTACCATGAACTAAACAATTTAACTAAGGGGAAGTAAAAGGGAAAAGGGGAACAAGGGAGGAAAACAAACAAACAAAATAAATGAAAGCTATATGGAAGTGCAGAGGAAAGAAATTACTCTCTACTTCCCACAAATGAGCGATGATTGACCACGTCCTTGAAGCAAGGCCTCAACGCACGCAGCCGGTGTTCGAGAGGAGGACCGAGGTCTTCTCAACGAGAGCCCACCCCTCCCCTCTTCTTCCTGTTTCCTCCTTTTATTGCTGAGTGTGACACCACATGGTATGGAATATCCCTTTGATTGGTTTAGGTCAGCTGCCATAGTGATGTTTCTCTCCTCACTTTTTGCCCACCCCCTAGGAGGGTTAGAGAAAGGCCCAATGCTGTGCCACTGCTGCTCAGCAGTAGACACAACACTGGTGTGATAACACTGCTGTTCCAGCTACAAGTACAGAGTACGGCACTGTATGGGCTGCTGCCGGGAAAGTTAACATTCCAGCCAGACCCAGTACAATCAGGTAGGTTTAGGGTGGTTTTGGGGTGGATCTATGATTTTGGGGATTTTCTTTCGTTTTGGGGCGTGATCCTATTCTTTTTGGGGGTGTTTGTGACGTGTTTTATGGTCTCCGTTGGGTTTTGTTGCGTTTTCCGTTGTCATCGTGGTGGAAAATGGTAAATTGCGATTTTTGGAGAACTTCAGGTAGGTTTAGGGGGACTTCTGGGGTGGATTCATGGTATTTGAGTTTTTCTTCTGTTTTTTGGGGTGATCCTGTTCTTTTCTGGGGTATTTTTGACGTGTTTTTGGGTCTCCGTTGGGTTTCGTTGTGTTGTCAGTCGTCGTTAAGTTCAATGGGAGTGGATTGTGGGTTTTGGAGACGATCAAGTGAGTTTAGGGTGGTTTGGGGGGAAATTCATGGTATTGGGTTTTTTTCTTCTGATCCTGTTCTTTTTTGGCGTGTTTTTGACGTGTTTTTGGGTCTCCGTTGGGTTTCAGTTGGGTTTTGTTCGTAATCATGTTGGAAAATGGAAAATTCTGGGTTTTGGAGAACACCTGGTAGGTTTAGGATGGTTTTGGGATGGATCTATGGTTTTGTTTTTTTTTTTTTTTTTTCTGTTTTTTGGGGGGGTTGATCCTGTTCTTTTTTGGGGTGTTTTTGACGTGTTTTGGGGTCTCCGCTGGGTTTCGTTGGGTTTTCCTTTGTCATCATGGTGGAAAAGTGTAAATTGTGGGTTTTGGAGATCATCATGTAGGTTAAGGGGGACTTTTGGGGTGGATCTATGGCTTTTGGGATTATCTTCCAGGTTTGGGGTTGATCACGTTCTTGTTTGGGGTGTTTTTGAAGTGTTTTGTGGTCTCCATTGGATTTCGTTGGGTTCTCGTTGGTCGTTAAGTTCAATGGGAGTGGATTGTGGGTTTTGGAGAAGATCAAGTGAGTTTAGGGTGGTTTGGGGGGAAATTCATGGTATTGGGGTTTTTTCTTCTGATCCAGTTCTTTTTGGGCGTGTTTTTGACGTGTTTTTGGGTCTCCGTTGGGTTTTAGTTGGGTTTTGTTCGTAATCATGTTGGAAAATGGAAAATTCTGGGTTTTGGAGAACACCTGGTAGGTTTAGGATGGTTTTGGGATGGATCTATGGTTTTTTTTTTTTTTTTTTTTCTGTTTTTTTGGGGGGTTGATCCTGTTCTTTTTTGGGGTGTTTATGCTGTTTTTTGGTGTCTCCGTTGGGCTTTGTTGGGTTCCTAATGGGTTTTATGGTGGTTGGGAGTGGACTTTGGGTTTTGGAGAACATCAGTGTGGTGTTTTTACCGTGCTGGGCAGCTAAACCCCACAACCGCTCTCTCACTCCCCCTCCTTTAGATGAGGAGGGGGAGAAGTAAAGCAAAGAACAACTCACGGGTTGAGATAAGGATAATTATTTAAAGGGAAATAATTATAATAATTAAATAAAGACTACCATGAACTAAACAATTTAACTAAGGGGAAGTAAAAGGGAAAAGGGGAACAAGGGAGGAAAACAAACAAACAAAATAAATGAAAGCTATATGGAAGTGCAGAGGAAAGAAATTACTCTCTACTTCCCACAAATGAGCGATGATTGACCACGTCCTTGAAGCAAGGCCTCAACGCACGCAGCCGGTGTTCGAGAGGAGGACCGAGGTCTTCTCAACGAGAGCCCACCCCTCCCCTCTTCTTCCTGTTTCCTCCTTTTATTGCTGAGTGTGACACCACATGGTATGGAATATCCCTTTGATTGGTTTAGGTCAGCTGCCATAGTGATGTTTCTCTCCTCACTTTTTGCCCACCCCCTAGGAGGGTTAGAGAAAGGCCCAATGCTGTGCCACTGCTGCTCAGCAGTAGACACAACACTGGTGTGATAACACTGCTGTTCCAGCTACAAGTACAGAGTACGGCACTGTATGGGCTGCTGCCGGGAAAGTTAACATTCCAGCCAGACCCAGTACAATCAGGTAGGTTTAGGGTGGTTTTGGGGTGGATCTATGATTTTGGGGATTTTCTTTCGTTTTGGGGCGTGATCCTATTCTTTTTGGGGGTGTTTGTGACGTGTTTTATGGTCTCCGTTGGGTTTTGTTGCGTTTTCCGTTGTCATCGTGGTGGAAAATGGTAAATTGCGATTTTTGGAGAACTTCAGGTAGGTTTAGGGGGACTTCTGGGGTGGATTCATGGTATTTGAGTTTTTCTTCTGTTTTTTTGGGGTGATCCTGTTCTTTTCTGGGGTATTTTTGACGTGTTTTTGGGTCTCCGTTGGGTTTCGTTGTGTTGTCAGTCGTCGTTAAGTTCAATGGGAGTGGATTGTGGGTTTTGGAGACGATCAAGTGAGTTTAGGGTGGTTTGGGGGGAAATTCATGGTATTGGGTTTTTTTCTTCTGATCCTGTTCTTTTTTGGCGTGTTTTTGACGTGTTTTTGGGTCTCCGTTGGGTTTTAGTTGGGTTTTGTTCGTAATCATGTTGGAAAATGGAAAATTCTGGGTTTTGGAGAACACCTGGTAGGTTTAGGATGGTTTTGGGATGGATCTATGGTTTTGGTTTTTTTTTTTTTTTTCTGTTTTTTTGGGGGGTTGATCCTGTTCTTTTTTGGGGTGTTTTTGACGTGTTTTGGGGTCTCCGCTGGGTTTCGTTGGGTTTTCCTTTGTCATCATGGTGGAAAAGTGTAAATTGTGGGTTTTGGAGATCATCATGTAGGTTAAGGGGGACTTTTGGGGTGGATCTATGGCTTTTGGGATTATCTTCCAGGTTTGGGGTTGATCGCGTTCTTGTTTGGGGGTGTTTTTGAAGTGTTTTGTGGTCTCCATTGGATTTCGTTGGGTTCTCGTTGGTCGTTAAGTTCAATGGGAGTGGATTGTGGGTTTTGGAGAAGATCAAGTGAGTTTAGGGTGGTTTGGGGGGAAATTCATGGTATTGGGTTTTTTTCTTCTGATCCAGTTCTTTTTGGGCGTGTTTTTGACGTGTTTTTGGGTCTCCGTTGGGTTTTAGTTGGGTTTTGTTCGTAATCATGTTGGAAAATGGAAAATTCTGGGTTTTGGAGAACACCTGGTAGGTTTAGGATGGTTTTGGGATGGATCTATGGTTTTTTTTTTTTTTTTTTTTCTGTTTTTTGGGGGGTTGATCCTGTTCTTTTTTGGGGTGTTTATGCTGTTTTTTGGTGTCTCCGTTGGGCTTTGTTGGGTTCCTAATGGGTTTTATGGTGGTTGGGAGTGGACTTTGGGTTTTGGAGAACATCAGTGTGGTGTTTTTACCGTGCTGGGCAGCTAAACCCCACAACCGCTCTCTCACTCCCCCTCCTTTAGATGAGGAGGGGGAGAAGTAAAGCAAAGAACAACTCACGGGTTGAGATAAGGATAATTATTTAAAGGGAAATAATTATAATAATTAAATAAAGACTACCATGAACTAAACAATTTAACTAAGGGGAAGTAAAAGGGAAAAGGGGAACAAGGGAGGAAAACAAACAAACAAAATAAATGAAAGCTATATGGAAGTGCAGAGGAAAGAAATTACTCTCTACTTCCCACAAATGAGCGATGATTGACCACGTCCTTGAAGCAAGGCCTCAACGCACGCAGCCGGTGTTCGAGAGGAGGACCGAGGTCTTCTCAACGAGAGCCCACCCCTCCCCTCTTCTTCCTGTTTCCTCCTTTTATTGCTGAGTGTGACACCACATGGTATGGAATATCCCTTTGATTGGTTTAGGTCAGCTGCCATAGTGATGTTTCTCTCCTCACTTTTTGCCCACCCCCTAGGAGGGTTAGAGAAAGGCCCAATGCTGTGCCACTGCTGCTCAGCAGTAGACACAACACTGGTGTGATAACACTGCTGTTCCAGCTACAAGTACAGAGTACGGCACTGTATGGGCTGCTGCCGGGAAAGTTAACATTCCAGCCAGACCCAGTACAATCAGGTAGGTTTAGGGTGGTTTTGGGGTGGATCTATGATTTTGGGGATTTTCTTTCGTTTTGGGGCGTGATCCTATTCTTTTTGGGGGTGTTTGTGACGTGTTTTATGGTCTCCGTTGGGTTTTGTTGCGTTTTCCGTTGTCATCGTGGTGGAAAATGGTAAATTGCGATTTTTGGAGAACTTCAGGTAGGTTTAGGGGGACTTCTGGGGTGGATTCATGGTATTTGAGTTTTTCTTCTGTTTTTTGGGGTGATCCTGTTCTTTTCTGGGGTATTTTTGACGTGTTTTTGGGTCTCCGTTGGGTTTCGTTGTGTTGTCAGTCGTCGTTAAGTTCAATGGGAGTGGATTGTGGGTTTTGGAGACGATCAAGTGAGTTTAGGGTGGTTTGGGGGGAAATTCATGGTATTGGGTTTTTTTCTTCTGATCCTGTTCTTTTTTGGCGTGTTTTTGACGTGTTTTTGGGTCTCCGTTGGGTTTTAGTTGGGTTTTGTTCGTAATCATGTTGGAAAATGGAAAATTCTGGGTTTTGGAGAACACCTGGTAGGTTTAGGATGGTTTTGGGATGGATCTATGGTTTTGTTTTTTTTTTTTTTTTTCTGTTTTTTGGGGGGGTTGATCCTGTTCTTTTTTGGGGTGTTTTTGACGTGTTTTGGGGTCTCCGCTGGGTTTCGTTGGGTTTTCCTTTGTCATCATGGTGGAAAAGTGTAAATTGTGGGTTTTGGAGATCATCATGTAGGTTAAGGGGGACTTTTGGGGTGGATCTATGGCTTTTGGGATTATCTTCCAGGTTTGGGGTTGATCGCGTTCTTGTTTGGGGTGTTTTTGAAGTGTTTTGTGGTCTCCATTGGATTTCGTTGGGTTCTCGTTGGTCGTTAAGTTCAATGGGAGTGGATTGTGGGTTTTGGAGAAGATCAAGTGAGTTTAGGGTGGTTTGGGGGGAAATTCATGGTATTGGGGTTTTTTCTTCTGATCCAGTTCTTTTTGGGCGTGTTTTTGACGTGTTTTTGGGTCTCCGTTGGGTTTTAGTTGGGTTTTGTTCGTAATCATGTTGGAAAATGGAAAATTCTGGGTTTTGGAGAACACCTGGTAGGTTTAGGATGGTTTTGGGATGGATCTATGGTTTTGTTTTTTTTTTTTTTTTTTTCTGTTTTTTTGGGGGGTTGATCCTGTTCTTTTTTGGGGTGTTTTTGACGTGTTTTGGGGTCTCCGCTGGGTTTCGTTGGGTTTTCCTTTGTCATCATGGTGGAAAAGTGTAAATTGTGGGTTTTGGAGATCATCATGTAGGTTAAGGGGGACTTTTGGGGTGGATCTATGGCTTTTGGGATTATCTTCCAGGTTTGGGGTTGATCGCGTTCTTGTTTGGGGGTGTTTTTGAAGTGTTTTGTGGTCTCCATTGGATTTCGTTGGGTTCTCGTTGGTCGTTAAGTTCAATGGGAGTGGATTGTGGGTTTTGGAGAAGATCAAGTGAGTTTAGGGTGGTTTGGGGGGAAATTCATGGTATTGGGGTTTTTTCTTCTGATCCAGTTCTTTTTGGGCGTGTTTTTGACGTGTTTTTGGGTCTCCGTTGGGTTTTAGTTGGGTTTTGTTCGTAATCATGTTGGAAAATGGAAAATTCTGGGTTTTGGAGAACACCTGGTAAGTTTAGGATGGTTTTGGGATGGATCTATGGTTTTTTTTTTTTTTTTTTTCTGTTTTTTTGGGGGGTTGATCCTGTTCTTTTTTGGGGTGTTTATGCTGTTTTTTGGTGTCTCCGTTGGGCTTTGTTGGGTTCCTAATGGGTTTTATGGTGGTTGGGAGTGGACTTTGGGTTTTGGAGAACATCAGTGTGGTGTTTTTACCGTGCTGGGCAGCTAAACCCCACAACCGCTCTCTCACTCCCCCTCCTTTAGATGAGGAGGGGGAGAAGTAAAGCAAAGAACAACTCACGGGTTGAGATAAGGATAATTATTTAAAGGGAAATAATTATAATAATTAAATAAAGACTACCATGAACTAAACAATTTAACTAAGGGGAAGTAAAAGGGAAAAGGGGAACAAGGGAGGAAAACAAACAAACAAAATAAATGAAAGCTATATGGAAGTGCAGAGGAAAGAAATTACTCTCTACTTCCCACAAATGAGCGATGATTGACCACGTCCTTGAAGCAAGGCCTCAACGCACGCAGCCGGTGTTCGAGAGGAGGACCGAGGTCTTCTCAACGAGAGCCCACCCCTCCCCTCTTCTTCCTGTTTCCTCCTTTTATTGCTGAGTGTGACACCACATGGTATGGAATATCCCTTTGATTGGTTTAGGTCAGCTGCCATGGTGATGTTTCTCTCCTCACTTTTTGCCCACCCCCTAGGAGGGTTAGAGAAAGGCCCAATGCTGTGCCACTGCTGCTCAGCAGTAGACACAACACTGGTGTGATAACACTGCTGTTCCAGCTACAAGTACAGAGTACGGCACTGTATGGGCTGCTGCCGGGAAAGTTAACATTCCAGCCAGACCCAGTACAATCAGGTAGGTTTAGGGTGGTTTTGGGGTGGATCTATGATTTTGGGGATTTTCTTTCGTTTTGGGGCGTGATCCTATTCTTTTTGGGGGTGTTTGTGACGTGTTTTATGGTCTCCGTTGGGTTTTGTTGCGTTTTCCGTTGTCATCGTGGTGGAAAATGGTAAATTGCGATTTTTGGAGAACTTCAGGTAGGTTTAGGGGGACTTCTGGGGTGGATTCATGGTATTTGAGTTTTTCTTCTGTTTTTTGGGGTGATCCTGTTCTTTTCTGGGGTATTTTTGACGTGTTTTTGGGTCTCCGTTGGGTTTCGTTGTGTTGTCAGTCGTCGTTAAGTTCAATGGGAGTGGATTGTGGGTTTTGGAGACGATCAAGTGAGTTTAGGGTGGTTTGGGGGGAAATTCATGGTATTGGGTTTTTTTCTTCTGATCCTGTTCTTTTTTGGCGTGTTTTTGACGTGTTTTTGGGTCTCCGTTGGGTTTTAGTTGGGTTTTGTTCGTAATCATGTTGGAAAATGGAAAATTCTGGGTTTTGGAGAACACCTGGTAGGTTTAGGATGGTTTTGGGATGGATCTATGGTTTTGTTTTTGTTTTTTTTTTTCTGTTTTTTTGGGGGGGTTGATCCTGTTCTTTTTTGGGGTGTTTTTGACGTGTTTTGGGGTCTCCGCTGGGTTTCGTTGGGTTTTCCTTTGTCATCATGGTGGAAAAATGTAAATTGTGGGTTTTGGAGATCATCATGTAGGTTAAGGGGGACTTTTGGGGTGGATCTATGGCTTTTGGGATTATCTTCCAGGTTTGGGGTTGATCGCATTCTTGTTTGGGGTGTTTTTGAAGTGTTTTGTGGTCTCCATTGGATTTCGTTGGGTTCTCGTTGGTCGTTAAGTTCAATGGGAGTGGATTGTGGGTTTTGGAGAAGATCAAGTGAGTTTAGGGTGGTTTGGGGGGAAATTCATGGTATTGGGGTTTTTTCTTCTGATCCAGTTCTTTTTGGGCGTGTTTTTGACGTGTTTTTGGGTCTCCGTTGGGTTTTAGTTGGGTTTTGTTCGTAATCATGTTGGAAAATGGAAAATTCTGGGTTTTGGAGAACACCTGGTAGGTTTAGGATGGTTTTGGGATGGATCTATGTTTTTTTTTTTTTTTTTTTTTTTTTTTCTGTTTTTTGGGGGGTTGATCCTGTTCTTTTTTGGGGTGTTTATGCTGTTTTTTGGTGTCTCCGTTGGGCTTTGTTGGGTTCCTAATGGGTTTTATGGTGGTTGGGAGTGGACTTTGGGTTTTGGAGAACATCAGTGTGGTGTTTTTACCGTGCTGGGCAGCTAAACCCCACAACCGCTCTCTCACTCCCCCTCCTTTAGATGAGGAGGGGGAGAAGTAAAGCAAAGAACAACTCACGGGTTGAGATAAGGATAATTATTTAAAGGGAAATAATTATAATAATTAAATAAAGACTACCATGAACTAAACAATTTAACTAAGGGGAAGTAAAAGGGAAAAGGGGAACAAGGGAGGAAAACAAACAAACAAAATAAATGAAAGCTATATGGAAGTGCAGAGGAAAGAAATTACTCTCTACTTCCCACAAATGAGCGATGATTGACCACGTCCTTGAAGCAAGGCCTCAACGCACGCAGCCGGTGTTCGAGAGGAGGACCGAGGTCTTCTCAACGAGAGCCCACCCCTCCCCTCTTCTTCCTGTTTCCTCCTTTTATTGCTGAGTGTGACACCACATGGTATGGAATATCCCTTTGATTGGTTTAGGTCAGCTGCCATAGTGATGTTTCTCTCCTCACTTTTTGCCCACCCCCTAGGAGGGTTAGAGAAAGGCCCAATGCTGTGCCACTGCTGCTCAGCAGTAGACACAACACTGGTGTGATAACACTGCTGTTCCAGCTACAAGTACAGAGTACGGCACTGTATGGGCTGCTGCCGGGAAAGTTAACATTCCAGCCAGACCCAGTACAATCAGGTAGGTTTAGGGTGGTTTTGGGGTGGATCTATGATTTTGGGGATTTTCTTTCGTTTTTGGGCGTGATCCTATTCTTTTTGGGGGTGTTTGTGACGTGTTTTATGGTCTCCGTTGGGTTTTGTTGCGTTTTCCGTTGTCATCGTGGTGGAAAATGGTAAATTGCGATTTTTGGAGAACTTCAGGTAGGTTTAGGGGGACTTCTGGGGTGGATTCATGGTATTTGAGTTTTTCTTCTGTTTTTTGGGGTGATCCTGTTCTTTTCTGGGGTATTTTTGACGTGTTTTTGGGTCTCCGTTGGGTTTCGTTGTGTTGTCAGTCGTCGTTAAGTTCAATGGGAGTGGATTGTGGGTTTTGGAGACGATCAAGTGAGTTTAGGGTGGTTTGGGGGGAAATTCATGGTATTGGGTTTTTTTCTTCTGATCCTGTTCTTTTTTGGCGTGTTTTTGACGTGTTTTTGGGTCTCCGTTGGGTTTTAGTTGGGTTTTGTTCGTAATCATGTTGGAAAATGGAAAATTCTGGGTTTTGGAGAACACCTGGTAGGTTTAGGATGGTTTTGGGATGGATCTATGTTTTTTTTTTTTTTTTTTTTTTTTCTGTTTTTTTGGGGGGTTGATCCTGTTCTTTTTTGGGGTGTTTTTGACGTGTTTTGGGGTCTCCGCTGGGTTTCGTTGGGTTTTCCTTTGTCATCATGGTGGAAAAGTGTAAATTGTGGGTTTTGGAGATCATCATGTAGGTTAAGGGGGACTTTTGGGGTGGATCTATGGCTTTTGGGATTATCTTCCAGGTTTGGGGTTGATCGCGTTCTTGTTTGGGGTGTTTTTGAAGTGTTTTGTGGTCTCCATTGGATTTCGTTGGGTTCTCGTTGGTCGTTAAGTTCAATGGGAGTGGATTGTGGGTTTTGGAGAAGATCAAGTGAGTTTAGGGTGGTTTGGGGGGAAATTCATGGTATTGGGGTTTTTTCTTCTGATCCAGTTCTTTTTGGGCGTGTTTTTGACGTGTTTTTGGGTCTCCGTTGGGTTTTAGTTGGGTTTTGTTCGTAATCATGTTGGAAAATGGAAAATTCTGGGTTTTGGAGAACACCTGGTAGGTTTAGGATGGTTTTGGGATGGATCTATGTTTTTTTTTTTTTTTCTGTTTTTTGGGGGGTTGATCCTGTTCTTTTTTGGGGTGTTTATGCTGTTTTTTGGTGTCTCCATTGGGCTTTGTTGGGTTCCTAATGGGTTTTATGGTGGTTGGGAGTGGACTTTGGGTTTTGGAGAACATCAGTGTGGTGTTTTTACCGTGCTGGGCAGCTAAACCCCACAACCGCTCTCTCACTCCCCCTCCTTTAGATGAGGAGGGGGAGAAGTAAAGCAAAGAACAACTCACGGGTTGAGATAAGGATAATTATTTAAAGGGAAATAATTATAATAATTAAATAAAGACTACCATGAACTAAACAATTTAACTAAGGGGAAGTAAAAGGGAAAAGGGGAACAAGGGAGGAAAACAAACAAACAAAATAAATGAAAGCTATATGGAAGTGCAGAGGAAAGAAATTACTCTCTACTTCCCACAAATGAGCGATGATTGACCACGTCCTTGAAGCAAGGCCTCAACGCACGCAGCCGGTGTTCGAGAGGAGGACCGAGGTCTTCTCAACGAGAGCCCACCCCTCCCCTCTTCTTCCTGTTTCCTCCTTTTATTGCTGAGTGTGACACCACATGGTATGGAATATCCCTTTGATTGGTTTAGGTCAGCTGCCATAGTGATGTTTCTCTCCTCACTTTTTGCCCACCCCCTAGGAGGGTTAGAGAAAGGCCCAATGCTGTGCCACTGCTGCTCAGCAGTAGACACAACACTGGTGTGATAACACTGCTGTTCCAGCTACAAGTACAGAGTACGGCACTGTATGGGCTGCTGCCGGGAAAGTTAACATTCCAGCCAGACCCAGTACAATCAGGTAGGTTTAGGGTGGTTTTGGGGTGGATCTATGATTTTGGGGATTTTCTTTCGTTTTTGGGCGTGATCCTATTCTTTTTGGGGGTGTTTGTGACGTGTTTTATGGTCTCCGTTGGGTTTTGTTGCGTTTTCCGTTGTCATCGTGGTGGAAAATGGTAAATTGCGATTTTTGGAGAACTTCAGGTAGGTTTAGGGGGACTTCTGGGGTGGATTCATGGTATTTGAGTTTTTCTTCTGTTTTTTGGGGTGATCCTGTTCTTTTCTGGGGTATTTTTGACGTGTTTTTGGGTCTCCGTTGGGTTTCGTTGTGTTGTCAGTCGTCGTTAAGTTCAATGGGAGTGGATTGTGGGTTTTGGAGACGATCAAGTGAGTTTAGGGTGGTTTGGGGGGAAATTCATGGTATTGGGTTTTTTTCTTCTGATCCTGTTCTTTTTTGGCGTGTTTTTGACGTGTTTTTGGGTCTCCGTTGGGTTTTAGTTGGGTTTTGTTCGTAATCATGTTGGAAAATGGAAAATTCTGGGTTTTGGAGAACACCTGGTAGGTTTAGGATGGTTTTGGGATGGATCTATGGTTTTGTTTTTTTTTTTTTTTTTTCTGTTTTTTTGGGGGGTTGATCCTGTTCTTTTTTGGGGTGTTTTTGACGTGTTTTGGGGTCTCCGCTGGGTTTCGTTGGGTTTTCCTTTGTCATCATGGTGGAAAAGTGTAAATTGTGGGTTTTGGAGATCATCATGTAGGTTAAGGGGGACTTTTGGGGTGGATCTATGGCTTTTGGGATTATCTTCCAGGTTTGGGGTTGATCGCGTTCTTGTTTGGGGTGTTTTTGAAGTGTTTTGTGGTCTCCATTGGATTTCGTTGGGTTCTCGTTGGTCGTTAAGTTCAATGGGAGTGGATTGTGGGTTTTGGAGAAGATCAAGTGAGTTTAGGGTGGTTTGGGGGGAAATTCATGGTATTGGGGTTTTTTCTTCTGATCCAGTTCTTTTTGGGCGTGTTTTTGACGTGTTTTTGGGTCTCCGTTGGGTTTTAGTTGGGTTTTGTTCGTAATCATGTTGGAAAATGGAAAATTCTGGGTTTTGGAGAACACCTGGTAGGTTTAGGATGGTTTTGGGATGGATCTATGGTTTTTTTTTTTTTTTTTTTTTTTTTTTTCTGTTTTTTGGGGGGTTGATCCTGTTCTTTTTTGGGGTGTTTATGCTGTTTTTTGGTGTCTCCGTTGGGCTTTGTTGGGTTCCTAATGGGTTTTATGGTGGTTGGGAGTGGACTTTGGGTTTTGGAGAACATCAGTGTGGTGTTTTTACCGTGCTGGGCAGCTAAACCCCACAACCGCTCTCTCACTCCCCCTCCTTTAGATGAGGAGGGGGAGAAGTAAAGCAAAGAACAACTCACGGGTTGAGATAAGGATAATTATTTAAAGGGAAATAATTATAATAATTAAATAAAGACTACCATGAACTAAACAATTTAACTAAGGGGAAGTAAAAGGGAAAAGGGGAACAAGGGAGGAAAACAAACAAACAAAATAAATGAAAGCTATATGGAAGTGCAGAGGAAAGAAATTACTCTCTACTTCCCACAAATGAGCGATGATTGACCACGTCCTTGAAGCAAGGCCTCAACGCACGCAGCCGGTGTTCGAGAGGAGGACCGAGGTCTTCTCAACGAGAGCCCACCCCTCCCCTCTTCTTCCTGTTTCCTCCTTTTATTGCTGAGTGTGACACCACATGGTATGGAATATCCCTTTGATTGGTTTAGGTCAGCTGCCATAGTGATGTTTCTCTCCTCACTTTTTGCCCACCCCCTAGGAGGGTTAGAGAAAGGCCCAATGCTGTGCCACTGCTGCTCAGCAGTAGACACAACACTGGTGTGATAACACTGCTGTTCCAGCTACAAGTACAGAGTACGGCACTGTATGGGCTGCTGCCGGGAAAGTTAACATTCCAGCCAGACCCAGTACAATCAGGTAGGTTTAGGGTGGTTTTGGGGTGGATCTATGATTTTGGGGATTTTCTTTCGTTTTGGGGCGTGATCCTATTCTTTTTGGGGGTGTTTGTGACGTGTTTTATGGTCTCCGTTGGGTTTTGTTGCGTTTTCCGTTGTCATCGTGGTGGAAAATGGTAAATTGCGATTTTTGGAGAACTTCAGGTAGGTTTAGGGGGACTTCTGGGGTGGATTCATGGTATTTGAGTTTTTCTTCTGTTTTTTGGGGTGATCCTGTTCTTTTCTGGGGTATTTTTGACGTGTTTTTGGGTCTCCGTTGGGTTTCGTTGTGTTGTCAGTCGTCGTTAAGTTCAATGGGAGTGGATTGTGGGTTTTGGAGACGATCAAGTGAGTTTAGGGTGGTTTGGGGGGAAATTCATGGTATTGGGTTTTTTTCTTCTGATCCTGTTCTTTTTTGGCGTGTTTTTGACGTGTTTTTGGGTCTCCGTTGGGTTTTAGTTGGGTTTTGTTCGTAATCATGTTGGAAAATGGAAAATTCTGGGTTTTGGAGAACACCTGGTAGGTTTAGGATGGTTTTGGGATGGATCTATGGTTTTGTTTTTTTTTTTTTTTTTTCTGTTTTTTTGGGGGGTTGATCCTGTTCTTTTTTGGGGTGTTTATGCTGTTTTTTGGTGTCTCCGTTGGGCTTTGTTGGGTTCCTAATGGGTTTTATGGTGGTTGGGAGTGGACTTTGGGTTTTGGAGAACATCAGTGTGGTGTTTTTACCGTGCTGGGCAGCTAAACCCCACAACCGCTCTCTCACTCCCCCTCCTTTAGATGAGGAGGGGGAGAAGTAAAGCAAAGAACAACTCACGGGTTGAGATAAGGATAATTATTTAAAGGGAAATAATTATAATAATTAAATAAAGACTACCATGAACTAAACAATTTAACTAAGGGGAAGTAAAAGGGAAAAGGGGAACAAGGGAGGAAAACAAACAAACAAAATAAATGAAAGCTATATGGAAGTGCAGAGGAAAGAAATTACTCTCTACTTCCCACAAATGAGCGATGATTGACCACGTCCTTGAAGCAAGGCCTCAACGCACGCAGCCGGTGTTCGAGAGGAGGACCGAGGTCTTCTCAACGAGAGCCCACCCCTCCCCTCTTCTTCCTGTTTCCTCCTTTTATTGCTGAGTGTGACACCACATGGTATGGAATATCCCTTTGATTGGTTTAGGTCAGCTGCCATAGTGATGTTTCTCTCCTCACTTTTTGCCCACCCCCTAGGAGGGTTAGAGAAAGGCCCAATGCTGTGCCACTGCTGCTCAGCAGTAGACACAACACTGGTGTGATAACACTGCTGTTCCAGCTACAAGTACAGAGTACGGCACTGTATGGGCTGCTGCCGGGAAAGTTAACATTCCAGCCAGACCCAGTACAATCAGGTAGGTTTAGGGTGGTTTTGGGGTGGATCTATGATTTTGGGGATTTTCTTTCGTTTTGGGGCGTGATCCTATTCTTTTTGGGGGTGTTTGTGACGTGTTTTATGGTCTCCGTTGGGTTTTGTTGCGTTTTCCGTTGTCATCGTGGTGGAAAATGGTAAATTGCGATTTTTGGAGAACTTCAGGTAGGTTTAGGGGGACTTCTGGGGTGGATTCATGGTATTTGAGTTTTTCTTCTGTTTTTTGGGGTGATCCTGTTCTTTTCTGGGGTATTTTTGACGTGTTTTTGGGTCTCCGTTGGGTTTCGTTGTGTTGTCAGTCGTCGTTAAGTTCAATGGGAGTGGATTGTGGGTTTTGGAGACGATCAAGTGAGTTTAGGGTGGTTTGGGGGGAAATTCATGGTATTGGGTTTTTTTCTTCTGATCCTGTTCTTTTTTGGCGTGTTTTTGACGTGTTTTTGGGTCTCCGTTGGGTTTTAGTTGGGTTTTGTTCGTAATCATGTTGGAAAATGGAAAATTCTGGGTTTTGGAGAACACCTGGTAGGTTTAGGATGGTTTTGGGATGGATCTATGGTTTTGTTTTTTTTTTTTTTTTTTCTGTTTTTTGGGGGGGTTGATCCTGTTCTTTTTTGGGGTGTTTTTGACGTGTTTTGGGGTCTCCGCTGGGTTTCGTTGGGTTTTCCTTTGTCATCATGGTGGAAAAGTGTAAATTGTGGGTTTTGGAGATCATCATGTAGGTTAAGGGGGACTTTTGGGGTGGATCTATGGCTTTTGGGATTATCTTCCAGGTTTGGGGTTGATCACGTTCTTGTTTGGGGTGTTTTTGAAGTGTTTTGTGGTCTCCATTGGATTTCGTTGGGTTCTCGTTGGTCGTTAAGTTCAATGGGAGTGGATTGTGGGTTTTGGAGAAGATCAAGTGAGTTTAGGGTGGTTTGGGGGGAAATTCATGGTATTGGGGTTTTTTCTTCTGATCCAGTTCTTTTTGGGCGTGTTTTTGACGTGTTTTTGGGTCTCCGTTGGGTTTTAGTTGGGTTTTGTTCGTAATCATGTTGGAAAATGGAAAATTCTGGGTTTTGGAGAACACCTGGTAGGTTTAGGATGGTTTTGGGATGGATCTGTGGTTTTTTTTTTTTTTTTTTTTTTTTTTTTCTGTTTTTTGGGGGGTTGATCCTGTTCTTTTTTGGGGTGTTTATGCTGTTTTTTGGTGTCTCCGTTGGGCTTTGTTGGGTTCCTAATGGGTTTTATGGTGGTTGGGAGTGGACTTTGGGTTTTGGAGAACATCAGTGTGGTGTTTTTACCGTGCTGGGCAGCTAAACCCCACAACCGCTCTCTCACTCCCCCTCCTTTAGATGAGGAGGGGGAGAAGTAAAGCAAAGAACAACTCACGGGTTGAGATAAGGATAATTATTTAAAGGGAAATAATTATAATAATTAAATAAAGACTACCATGAACTAAACAATTTAACTAAGGGGAAGTAAAAGGGAAAAGGGGAACAAGGGAGGAAAACAAACAAACAAAATAAATGAAAGCTATATGGAAGTGCAGAGGAAAGAAATTACTCTCTACTTCCCACAAATGAGCGATGATTGACCACGTCCTTGAAGCAAGGCCTCAACGCACGCAGCCGGTGTTCGAGAGGAGGACCGAGGTCTTCTCAACGAGAGCCCACCCCTCCCCTCTTCTTCCTGTTTCCTCCTTTTATTGCTGAGTGTGACACCACATGGTATGGAATATCCCTTTGATTGGTTTAGGTCAGCTGCCATAGTGATGTTTCTCTCCTCACTTTTTGCCCACCCCCTAGGAGGGTTAGAGAAAGGCCCAATGCTGTGCCACTGCTGCTCAGCAGTAGACACAACACTGGTGTGATAACACTGCTGTTCCAGCTACAAGTACAGAGTACGGCACTGTATGGGCTGCTGCCGGGAAAGTTAACATTCCAGCCAGACCCAGTACAATCAGGTAGGTTTAGGGTGGTTTTGGGGTGGATCTATGATTTTGGGGATTTTCTTTCGTTTTGGGGCGTGATCCTATTCTTTTTGGGGGTGTTTGTGACGTGTTTTATGGTCTCCGTTGGGTTTTGTTGCGTTTTCCGTTGTCATCGTGGTGGAAAATGGTAAATTGCGATTTTTGGAGAACTTCAGGTAGGTTTAGGGGGACTTCTGGGGTGGATTCATGGTATTTGAGTTTTTCTTCTGTTTTTTGGGGTGATCCTGTTCTTTTCTGGGGTATTTTTGACGTGTTTTTGGGTCTCCGTTGGGTTTCGTTGTGTTGTCAGTCGTCGTTAAGTTCAATGGGAGTGGATTGTGGGTTTTGGAGACGATCAAGTGAGTTTAGGGTGGTTTGGGGGGAAATTCATGGTATTGGGTTTTTTTCTTCTGATCCTGTTCTTTTTTGGCGTGTTTTTGACGTGTTTTTGGGTCTCCGTTGGGTTTTAGTTGGGTTTTGTTCGTAATCATGTTGGAAAATGGAAAATTCTGGGTTTTGGAGAACACCTGGTAGGTTTAGGATGGTTTTGGGATGGATCTATGGTTTTGTTTTTTTTTTTTTTTTTTCTGTTTTTTGGGGGGGTTGATCCTGTTCTTTTTTGGGGTGTTTTTGACGTGTTTTGGGGTCTCCGCTGGGTTTCGTTGGGTTTTCCTTTGTCATCATGGTGGAAAAGTGTAAATTGTGGGTTTTGGAGATCATCATGTAGGTTAAGGGGGACTTTTGGGGTGGATCTATGGCTTTTGGGATTATCTTCCAGGTTTGGGGTTGATCACGTTCTTGTTTGGGGTGTTTTTGAAGTGTTTTGTGGTCTCCATTGGATTTCGTTGGGTTCTCGTTGGTCGTTAAGTTCAATGGGAGTGGATTGTGGGTTTTGGAGAAGATCAAGTGAGTTTAGGGTGGTTTGGGGGGAAATTCATGGTATTGGGGTTTTTTCTTCTGATCCAGTTCTTTTTGGGCGTGTTTTTGACGTGTTTTTGGGTCTCCGTTGGGTTTTAGTTGGGTTTTGTTCGTAATCATGTTGGAAAATGGAAAATTCTGGGTTTTGGAGAACACCTGGTAGGTTTAGGATGGTTTTGGGATGGATCTATGGTTTTTTTTTTTTTTTTTTTTTTTTTTCTGTTTTTTTGGGGGGTTGATCCTGTTCTTTTTTGGGGTGTTTATGCTGTTTTTTGGTGTCTCCGTTGGGCTTTGTTGGGTTCCTAATGGGTTTTATGGTGGTTGGGAGTGGACTTTGGGTTTTGGAGAACATCAGTGTGGTGTTTTTACCGTGCTGGGCAGCTAAACCCCACAACCGCTCTCTCACTCCCCCTCCTTTAGATGAGGAGGGGGAGAAGTAAAGCAAAGAACAACTCACGGGTTGAGATAAGGATAATTATTTAAAGGGAAATAATTATAATAATTAAATAAAGACTACCATGAACTAAACAATTTAACTAAGGGGAAGTAAAAGGGAAAAGGGGAACAAGGGAGGAAAACAAACAAACAAAATAAATGAAAGCTATATGGAAGTGCAGAGGAAAGAAATTACTCTCTACTTCCCACAAATGAGCGATGATTGACCACGTCCTTGAAGCAAGGCCTCAACGCACGCAGCCGGTGTTCGAGAGGAGGACCGAGGTCTTCTCAACGAGAGCCCACCCCTCCCCTCTTCTTCCTGTTTCCTCCTTTTATTGCTGAGTGTGACACCACATGGTATGGAATATCCCTTTGATTGGTTTAGGTCAGCTGCCATAGTGATGTTTCTCTCCTCACTTTTTGCCCACCCCCTAGGAGGGTTAGAGAAAGGCCCAATGCTGTGCCACTGCTGCTCAGCAGTAGACACAACACTGGTGTGATAACACTGCTGTTCCAGCTACAAGTACAGAGTACGGCACTGTATGGGCTGCTGCCGGGAAAGTTAACATTCCAGCCAGACCCAGTACAATCAGGTAGGTTTAGGGTGGTTTTGGGGTGGATCTATGATTTTGGGGATTTTCTTTCGTTTTGGGGCGTGATCCTATTCTTTTTGGGGGTGTTTGTGACGTGTTTTATGGTCTCCGTTGGGTTTTGTTGCGTTTTCCGTTGTCATCGTGGTGGAAAATGGTAAATTGCGATTTTTGGAGAACTTCAGGTAGGTTTAGGGGGACTTCTGGGGTGGATTCATGGTATTTGAGTTTTTCTTCTGTTTTTTGGGGTGATCCTGTTCTTTTCTGGGGTATTTTTGACGTGTTTTTGGGTCTCCGTTGGGTTTCGTTGTGTTGTCAGTCGTCGTTAAGTTCAATGGGAGTGGATTGTGGGTTTTGGAGACGATCAAGTGAGTTTAGGGTGGTTTGGGGGGAAATTCATGGTATTGGGTTTTTTTCTTCTGATCCTGTTCTTTTTTGGCGTGTTTTTGACGTGTTTTTGGGTCTCCGTTGGGTTTTAGTTGGGTTTTGTTCGTAATCATGTTGGAAAATGGAAAATTCTGGGTTTTGGAGAACACCTGGTAGGTTTAGGATGGTTTTGGGATGGATCTATGGTTTTGTTTTTTTTTTTTTTTTTTTCTGTTTTTTGGGGGGGTTGATCCTGTTCTTTTTTGGGGTGTTTTTGACGTGTTTTGGGGTCTCCGCTGGGTTTCGTTGGGTTTTCCTTTGTCATCATGGTGGAAAAGTGTAAATTGTGGGTTTTGGAGATCATCATGTAGGTTAAGGGGGACTTTTGGGGTGGATCTATGGCTTTTGGGATTATCTTCCAGGTTTGGGGTTGATCACGTTCTTGTTTGGGGTGTTTTTGAAGTGTTTTGTGGTCTCCATTGGATTTCGTTGGGTTCTCGTTGGTCGTTAAGTTCAATGGGAGTGGATTGTGGGTTTTGGAGAAGATCAAGTGAGTTTAGGGTGGTTTGGGGGGAAATTCATGGTATTGGGGTTTTTTCTTCTGATCCAGTTCTTTTTGGGCGTGTTTTTGACGTGTTTTTGGGTCTCCGTTGGGTTTTAGTTGGGTTTTGTTCGTAATCATGTTGGAAAATGGAAAATTCTGGGTTTTGGAGAACACCTGGTAGGTTTAGGATGGTTTTGGGATGGATCTATGTTTTTTTTTTTTTTTTTTTTTTTTTTTTCTGTTTTTTTGGGGGGTTGATCCTGTTCTTTTTTGGGGTGTTTATGCTGTTTTTTGGTGTCTCCGTTGGGCTTTGTTGGGTTCCTAATGGGTTTTATGGTGGTTGGGAGTGGACTTTGGGTTTTGGAGAACATCAGTGTGGTGTTTTTACCGTGCTGGGCAGCTAAACCCCACAACCGCTCTCTCACTCCCCCTCCTTTAGATGAGGAGGGGGAGAAGTAAAGCAAAGAACAACTCACGGGTTGAGATAAGGATAATTATTTAAAGGGAAATAATTATAATAATTAAATAAAGACTACCATGAACTAAACAATTTAACTAAGGGGAAGTAAAAGGGAAAAGGGGAACAAGGGAGGAAAACAAACAAACAAAATAAATGAAAGCTATATGGAAGTGCAGAGGAAAGAAATTACTCTCTACTTCCCACAAATGAGCGATGATTGACCACGTCCTTGAAGCAAGGCCTCAACGCACGCAGCCGGTGTTCGAGAGGAGGACCGAGGTCTTCTCAACGAGAGCCCACCCCTCCCCTCTTCTTCCTGTTTCCTCCTTTTATTGCTGAGTGTGACACCACATGGTATGGAATATCCCTTTGATTGGTTTAGGTCAGCTGCCATAGTGATGTTTCTCTCCTCACTTTTTGCCCACCCCCTAGGAGGGTTAGAGAAAGGCCCAATGCTGTGCCACTGCTGCTCAGCAGTAGACACAACACTGGTGTGATAACACTGCTGTTCCAGCTACAAGTACAGAGTACGGCACTGTATGGGCTGCTGCCGGGAAAGTTAACATTCCAGCCAGACCCAGTACAATCAGGTAGGTTTAGGGTGGTTTTGGGGTGGATCTATGATTTTGGGGATTTTCTTTCGTTTTGGGGCGTGATCCTATTCTTTTTGGGGGTGTTTGTGACGTGTTTTATGGTCTCCGTTGGGTTTTGTTGCGTTTTCCGTTGTCATCGTGGTGGAAAATGGTAAATTGCGATTTTTGGAGAACTTCAGGTAGGTTTAGGGGGACTTCTGGGGTGGATTCATGGTATTTGAGTTTTTCTTCTGTTTTTTGGGGTGATCCTGTTCTTTTCTGGGGTATTTTTGACGTGTTTTTGGGTCTCCGTTGGGTTTCGTTGTGTTGTCAGTCGTCGTTAAGTTCAATGGGAGTGGATTGTGGGTTTTGGAGACGATCAAGTGAGTTTAGGGTGGTTTGGGGGGAAATTCATGGTATTGGGTTTTTTTCTTCTGATCCTGTTCTTTTTTGGCGTGTTTTTGACGTGTTTTTGGGTCTCCGTTGGGTTTTAGTTGGGTTTTGTTCGTAATCATGTTGGAAAATGGAAAATTCTGGGTTTTGGAGAACACCTGGTAGGTTTAGGATGGTTTTGGGATGGATCTATGGTTTTGTTTTTTTTTTTTTTTTTTCTGTTTTTTGGGGGGGTTGATCCTGTTCTTTTTTGGGGTGTTTTTGACGTGTTTTGGGGTCTCCGCTGGGTTTCGTTGGGTTTTCCTTTGTCATCATGGTGGAAAAGTGTAAATTGTGGGTTTTGGAGATCATCATGTAGGTTAAGGGGGACTTTTGGGGTGGATCTATGGCTTTTGGGATTATCTTCCAGGTTTGGGGTTGATCACGTTCTTGTTTGGGGTGTTTTTGAAGTGTTTTGTGGTCTCCATTGGATTTCGTTGGGTTCTCGTTGGTCGTTAAGTTCAATGGGAGTGGATTGTGGGTTTTGGAGAAGATCAAGTGAGTTTAGGGTGGTTTGGGGGGAAATTCATGGTATTGGGGTTTTTTCTTCTGATCCAGTTCTTTTTGGGCGTGTTTTTGACGTGTTTTTGGGTCTCCGTTGGGTTTTAGTTGGGTTTTGTTCGTAATCATGTTGGAAAATGGAAAATTCTGGGTTTTGGAGAACACCTGGTAGGTTTAGGATGGTTTTGGGATGGATCTATGGTTTTTTTTTTTTTTTTTTTTTTTTTTCTGTTTTTTTGGGGGGTTGATCCTGTTCTTTTTTGGGGTGTTTATGCTGTTTTTTGGTGTCTCCGTTGGGCTTTGTTGGGTTCCTAATGGGTTTTATGGTGGTTGGGAGTGGACTTTGGGTTTTGGAGAACATCAGTGTGGTGTTTTTACCGTGCTGGGCAGCTAAACCCCACAACCGCTCTCTCACTCCCCCTCCTTTAGATGAGGAGGGGGAGAAGTAAAGCAAAGAACAACTCACGGGTTGAGATAAGGATAATTATTTAAAGGGAAATAATTATAATAATTAAATAAAGACTACCATGAACTAAACAATTTAACTAAGGGGAAGTAAAAGGGAAAAGGGGAACAAGGGAGGAAAACAAACAAACAAAATAAATGAAAGCTATATGGAAGTGCAGAGGAAAGAAATTACTCTCTACTTCCCACAAATGAGCGATGATTGACCACGTCCTTGAAGCAAGGCCTCAACGCACGCAGCCGGTGTTCGAGAGGAGGACCGAGGTCTTCTCAACGAGAGCCCACCCCTCCCCTCTTCTTCCTGTTTCCTCCTTTTATTGCTGAGTGTGACACCACATGGTATGGAATATCCCTTTGATTGGTTTAGGTCAGCTGCCATAGTGATGTTTCTCTCCTCACTTTTTGCCCACCCCCTAGGAGGGTTAGAGAAAGGCCCAATGCTGTGCCACTGCTGCTCAGCAGTAGACACAACACTGGTGTGATAACACTGCTGTTCCAGCTACAAGTACAGAGTACGGCACTGTATGGGCTGCTGCCGGGAAAGTTAACATTCCAGCCAGACCCAGTACAATCAGGTAGGTTTAGGGTGGTTTTGGGGTGGATCTATGATTTTGGGGATTTTCTTTCGTTTTGGGGCGTGATCCTATTCTTTTTGGGGGTGTTTGTGACGTGTTTTATGGTCTCCGTTGGGTTTTGTTGCGTTTTCCGTTGTCATCGTGGTGGAAAATGGTAAATTGCGATTTTTGGAGAACTTCAGGTAGGTTTAGGGGGACTTCTGGGGTGGATTCATGGTATTTGAGTTTTTCTTCTGTTTTTTGGGGTGATCCTGTTCTTTTCTGGGGTATTTTTGACGTGTTTTTGGGTCTCCGTTGGGTTTCGTTGTGTTGTCAGTCGTCGTTAAGTTCAATGGGAGTGGATTGTGGGTTTTGGAGACGATCAAGTGAGTTTAGGGTGGTTTGGGGGGAAATTCATGGTATTGGGTTTTTTTCTTCTGATCCTGTTCTTTTTTGGCGTGTTTTTGACGTGTTTTTGGGTCTCCGTTGGGTTTTAGTTGGGTTTTGTTCGTAATCATGTTGGAAAATGGAAAATTCTGGGTTTTGGAGAACACCTGGTAGGTTTAGGATGGTTTTGGGATGGATCTATGGTTTTGTTTTTTTTTTTTTTTTTTCTGTTTTTTGGGGGGGTTGATCCTGTTCTTTTTTGGGGTGTTTTTGACGTGTTTTGGGGTCTCCGCTGGGTTTCGTTGGGTTTTCCTTTGTCATCATGGTGGAAAAGTGTAAATTGTGGGTTTTGGAGATCATCATGTAGGTTAAGGGGGACTTTTGGGGTGGATCTATGGCTTTTGGGATTATCTTCCAGGTTTGGGGTTGATCACGTTCTTGTTTGGGGTGTTTTTGAAGTGTTTTGTGGTCTCCATTGGATTTCGTTGGGTTCTCGTTGGTCGTTAAGTTCAATGGGAGTGGATTGTGGGTTTTGGAGAAGATCAAGTGAGTTTAGGGTGGTTTGGGGGGAAATTCATGGTATTGGGGTTTTTTCTTCTGATCCAGTTCTTTTTGGGCGTGTTTTTGACGTGTTTTTGGGTCTCCGTTGGGTTTTAGTTGGGTTTTGTTCGTAATCATGTTGGAAAATGGAAAATTCTGGGTTTTGGAGAACACCTGGTAGGTTTAGGATGGTTTTGGGATGGATCTATGGTTTTGTTTTTTTTTTTTTTTTTTCTGTTTTTTTGGGGGGTTGATCCTGTTCTTTTTTGGGGTGTTTTTGACGTGTTTTGGGGTCTCCGCTGGGTTTCGTTGGGTTTTCCTTTGTCATCATGGTGGAAAAGTGTAAATTGTGGGTTTTGGAGATCATCATGTAGGTTAAGGGGGACTTTTGGGGTGGATCTATGGCTTTTGGGATTATCTTCCAGGTTTGGGGTTGATCGCGTTCTTGTTTGGGGGTGTTTTTGAAGTGTTTTGTGGTCTCCATTGGATTTCGTTGGGTTCTCGTTGGTCGTTAAGTTCAATGGGAGTGGATTATGGGTTTTGGAGAAGATCAAGTGAGTTTAGGGTGGTTTGGGGGGAAATTCATGGTATTGGGGTTTTTTCTTCTGATCCAGTTCTTTTTTGGCGTGTTTTTGACGTGTTTTTGGGTCTCCGTTGGGTTTTAGTTGGGTTTTGTTCGTAATCATGTTGGAAAATGGAAAATTCTGGGTTTTGGAGAACACCTGGTAAGTTTAGGATGGTTTTGGGATGGATCTATGTTTTTTTTTTTTTTTTTTTTTTCTGTTTTTTGGGGGGTTGATCCTGTTCTTTTTTGGGGTGTTTATGCTGTTTTTTGGTGTCTCCGTTGGGCTTTGTTGGGTTCCTAATGGGTTTTATGGTGGTTGGGAGTGGACTTTGGGTTTTGGAGAACATCAGTGTGGTGTTTTTACCGTGCTGGGCAGCTAAACCCCACAACCGCTCTCTCACTCCCCCTCCTTTAGATGAGGAGGGGGAGAAGTAAAGCAAAGAACAACTCACGGGTTGAGATAAGGATAATTATTTAAAGGGAAATAATTATAATAATTAAATAAAGACTACCATGAACTAAACAATTTAACTAAGGGGAAGTAAAAGGGAAAAGGGGAACAAGGGAGGAAAACAAACAAACAAAATAAATGAAAGCTATATGGAAGTGCAGAGGAAAGAAATTACTCTCTACTTCCCACAAATGAGCGATGATTGACCACGTCCTTGAAGCAAGGCCTCAACGCACGCAGCCGGTGTTCGAGAGGAGGACCGAGGTCTTCTCAACGAGAGCCCACCCCTCCCCTCTTCTTCCTGTTTCCTCCTTTTATTGCTGAGTGTGACACCACATGGTATGGAATATCCCTTTGATTGGTTTAGGTCAGCTGCCATAGTGATGTTTCTCTCCTCACTTTTTGCCCACCCCCTAGGAGGGTTAGAGAAAGGCCCAATGCTGTGCCACTGCTGCTCAGCAGTAGACACAACACTGGTGTGATAACACTGCTGTTCCAGCTACAAGTACAGAGTACGGCACTGTATGGGCTGCTGCCGGGAAAGTTAACATTCCAGCCAGACCCAGTACAATCAGGTAGGTTTAGGGTGGTTTTGGGGTGGATCTATGATTTTGGGGATTTTCTTTCGTTTTGGGGCGTGATCCTATTCTTTTTGGGGGTGTTTGTGACGTGTTTTATGGTCTCCGTTGGGTTTTGTTGCGTTTTCCGTTGTCATCGTGGTGGAAAATGGTAAATTGCGATTTTTGGAGAACTTCAGGTAGGTTTAGGGGGACTTCTGGGGTGGATTCATGGTATTTGAGTTTTTCTTCTGTTTTTTGGGGTGATCCTGTTCTTTTCTGGGGTATTTTTGACGTGTTTTTGGGTCTCCGTTGGGTTTCGTTGTGTTGTCAGTCGTCGTTAAGTTCAATGGGAGTGGATTGTGGGTTTTGGAGACGATCAAGTGAGTTTAGGGTGGTTTGGGGGGAAATTCATGGTATTGGGTTTTTTTCTTCTGATCCTGTTCTTTTTTGGCGTGTTTTTGACGTGTTTTTGGGTCTCCGTTGGGTTTTAGTTGGGTTTTGTTCGTAATCATGTTGGAAAATGGAAAATTCTGGGTTTTGGAGAACACCTGGTAGGTTTAGGATGGTTTTGGGATGGATCTATGGTTTTGTTTTTTTTTTTTTTTTTTCTGTTTTTTTGGGGGGTTGATCCTGTTCTTTTTTGGGGTGTTTTTGACGTGTTTTGGGGTCTCCGCTGGGTTTCGTTGGGTTTTCCTTTGTCATCATGGTGGAAAAGTGTAAATTGTGGGTTTTGGAGATCATCATGTAGGTTAAGGGGGACTTTTGGGGTGGATCTATGGCTTTTGGGATTATCTTCCAGGTTTGGGGTTGATCGCGTTCTTGTTTGGGGTGTTTTTGAAGTGTTTTGTGGTCTCCATTGGATTTCGTTGGGTTCTCGTTGGTCGTTAAGTTCAATGGGAGTGGATTGTGGGTTTTGGAGAAGATCAAGTGAGTTTAGGGTGGTTTGGGGGGAAATTCATGGTATTGGGGTTTTTTCTTCTGATCCAGTTCTTTTTGGGCGTGTTTTTGACGTGTTTTTGGGTCTCCGTTGGGTTTTAGTTGGGTTTTGTTCGTAATCATGTTGGAAAATGGAAAATTCTGGGTTTTGGAGAACACCTGGTAGGTTTAGGATGGTTTTGGGATGGATCTATGGTTTTTTTTTTTTTTTTTTTTTTTTCTGTTTTTTGGGGGGTTGATCCTGTTCTTTTTTGGGGTGTTTATGCTGTTTTTTGGTGTCTCCGTTGGGCTTTGTTGGGTTCCTAATGGGTTTTATGGTGGTTGGGAGTGGACTTTGGGTTTTGGAGAACATCAGTGTGGTGTTTTTACCGTGCTGGGCAGCTAAACCCCACAACCGCTCTCTCACTCCCCCTCCTTTAGATGAGGAGGGGGAGAAGTAAAGCAAAGAACAACTCACGGGTTGAGATAAGGATAATTATTTAAAGGGAAATAATTATAATAATTAAATAAAGACTACCATGAACTAAACAATTTAACTAAGGGGAAGTAAAAGGGAAAAGGGGAACAAGGGAGGAAAACAAACAAACAAAATAAATGAAAGCTATATGGAAGTGCAGAGGAAAGAAATTACTCTCTACTTCCCACAAATGAGCGATGATTGACCACGTCCTTGAAGCAAGGCCTCAACGCACGCAGCCGGTGTTCGAGAGGAGGACCGAGGTCTTCTCAACGAGAGCCCACCCCTCCCCTCTTCTTCCTGTTTCCTCCTTTTATTGCTGAGTGTGACACCACATGGTATGGAATATCCCTTTGATTGGTTTAGGTCAGCTGCCATGGTGATGTTTCTCTCCTCACTTTTTGCCCACCCCCTAGGAGGGTTAGAGAAAGGCCCAATGCTGTGCCACTGCTGCTCAGCAGTAGACACAACACTGGTGTGATAACACTGCTGTTCCAGCTACAAGTACAGAGTACGGCACTGTATGGGCTGCTGCCGGGAAAGTTAACATTCCAGCCAGACCCAGTACAATCAGGTAGGTTTAGGGTGGTTTTGGGGTGGATCTATGATTTTGGGGATTTTCTTTCGTTTTGGGGCGTGATCCTATTCTTTTTGGGGGTGTTTGTGACGTGTTTTATGGTCTCCGTTGGGTTTTGTTGCGTTTTCCGTTGTCATCGTGGTGGAAAATGGTAAATTGCGATTTTTGGAGAACTTCAGGTAGGTTTAGGGGGACTTCTGGGGTGGATTCATGGTATTTGAGTTTTTCTTCTGTTTTTTGGGGTGATCCTGTTCTTTTCTGGGGTATTTTTGACGTGTTTTTGGGTCTCCGTTGGGTTTCGTTGTGTTGTCAGTCGTCGTTAAGTTCAATGGGAGTGGATTGTGGGTTTTGGAGACGATCAAGTGAGTTTAGGGTGGTTTGGGGGGAAATTCATGGTATTGGGTTTTTTTCTTCTGATCCTGTTCTTTTTTGGCGTGTTTTTGACGTGTTTTTGGGTCTCCGTTGGGTTTTAGTTGGGTTTTGTTCGTAATCATGTTGGAAAATGGAAAATTCTGGGTTTTGGAGAACACCTGGTAGGTTTAGGATGGTTTTGGGATGGATCTATGGTTTTGTTTTTGTTTTTTTTTTCTGTTTTTTTGGGGGGGTTGATCCTGTTCTTTTTTGGGGTGTTTTTGACGTGTTTTGGGGTCTCCGCTGGGTTTCGTTGGGTTTTCCTTTGTCATCATGGTGGAAAAATGTAAATTGTGGGTTTTGGAGATCATCATGTAGGTTAAGGGGGACTTTTGGGGTGGATCTATGGCTTTTGGGATTATCTTCCAGGTTTGGGGTTGATCGCATTCTTGTTTGGGGTGTTTTTGAAGTGTTTTGTGGTCTCCATTGGATTTCGTTGGGTTCTCGTTGGTCGTTAAGTTCAATGGGAGTGGATTGTGGGTTTTGGAGAAGATCAAGTGAGTTTAGGGTGGTTTGGGGGGAAATTCATGGTATTGGGGTTTTTTCTTCTGATCCAGTTCTTTTTGGGCGTGTTTTTGACGTGTTTTTGGGTCTCCGTTGGGTTTTAGTTGGGTTTTGTTCGTAATCATGTTGGAAAATGGAAAATTCTGGGTTTTGGAGAACACCTGGTAGGTTTAGGATGGTTTTGGGATGGATCTATGGTTTTTGTTTTTTTTTTTTTTTTTTTTTCTGTTTTTTGGGGGGTTGATCCTGTTCTTTTTTGGGGTGTTTATGCTGTTTTTTGGTGTCTCCGTTGGGCTTTGTTGGGTTCCTAATGGGTTTTATGGTGGTTGGGAGTGGACTTTGGGTTTTGGAGAACATCAGTGTGGTGTTTTTACCGTGCTGGGCAGCTAAACCCCACAACCGCTCTCTCACTCCCCCTCCTTTAGATGAGGAGGGGGAGAAGTAAAGCAAAGAACAACTCACGGGTTGAGATAAGGATAATTATTTAAAGGGAAATAATTATAATAATTAAATAAAGACTACCATGAACTAAACAATTTAACTAAGGGGAAGTAAAAGGGAAAAGGGGAACAAGGGAGGAAAACAAACAAACAAAATAAATGAAAGCTATATGGAAGTGCAGAGGAAAGAAATTACTCTCTACTTCCCACAAATGAGCGATGATTGACCACGTCCTTGAAGCAAGGCCTCAACGCACGCAGCCGGTGTTCGAGAGGAGGACCGAGGTCTTCTCAACGAGAGCCCACCCCTCCCCTCTTCTTCCTGTTTCCTCCTTTTATTGCTGAGTGTGACACCACATGGTATGGAATATCCCTTTGATTGGTTTAGGTCAGCTGCCATAGTGATGTTTCTCTCCTCACTTTTTGCCCACCCCCTAGGAGGGTTAGAGAAAGGCCCAATGCTGTGCCACTGCTGCTCAGCAGTAGACACAACACTGGTGTGATAACACTGCTGTTCCAGCTACAAGTACAGAGTACGGCACTGTATGGGCTGCTGCCGGGAAAGTTAACATTCCAGCCAGACCCAGTACAATCAGGTAGGTTTAGGGTGGTTTTGGGGTGGATCTATGATTTTGGGGATTTTCTTTCGTTTTTGGGCGTGATCCTATTCTTTTTGGGGGTGTTTGTGACGTGTTTTATGGTCTCCGTTGGGTTTTGTTGCGTTTTCCGTTGTCATCGTGGTGGAAAATGGTAAATTGCGATTTTTGGAGAACTTCAGGTAGGTTTAGGGGGACTTCTGGGGTGGATTCATGGTATTTGAGTTTTTCTTCTGTTTTTTGGGGTGATCCTGTTCTTTTCTGGGGTATTTTTGACGTGTTTTTGGGTCTCCGTTGGGTTTCGTTGTGTTGTCAGTCGTCGTTAAGTTCAATGGGAGTGGATTGTGGGTTTTGGAGACGATCAAGTGAGTTTAGGGTGGTTTGGGGGGAAATTCATGGTATTGGGTTTTTTTCTTCTGATCCTGTTCTTTTTTGGCGTGTTTTTGACGTGTTTTTGGGTCTCCGTTGGGTTTTAGTTGGGTTTTGTTCGTAATCATGTTGGAAAATGGAAAATTCTGGGTTTTGGAGAACACCTGGTAGGTTTAGGATGGTTTTGGGATGGATCTATGGTTTTTGGTTTTTTTTTTTTTTTTCTGTTTTTTTGGGGGGTTGATCCTGTTCTTTTTTGGGGTGTTTTTGACGTGTTTTGGGGTCTCCGCTGGGTTTCGTTGGGTTTTCCTTTGTCATCATGGTGGAAAAGTGTAAATTGTGGGTTTTGGAGATCATCATGTAGGTTAAGGGGGACTTTTGGGGTGGATCTATGGCTTTTGGGATTATCTTCCAGGTTTGGGGTTGATCGCGTTCTTGTTTGGGGTGTTTTTGAAGTGTTTTGTGGTCTCCATTGGATTTCGTTGGGTTCTCGTTGGTCGTTAAGTTCAATGGGAGTGGATTGTGGGTTTTGGAGAAGATCAAGTGAGTTTAGGGTGGTTTGGGGGGAAATTCATGGTATTGGGGTTTTTTCTTCTGATCCAGTTCTTTTTGGGCGTGTTTTTGACGTGTTTTTGGGTCTCCGTTGGGTTTTAGTTGGGTTTTGTTCGTAATCATGTTGGAAAATGGAAAATTCTGGGTTTTGGAGAACACCTGGTAGGTTTAGGATGGTTTTGGGATGGATCTATGGTTTTTTTTTTTTTTTTTTTTTTTTTTTCTGTTTTTTGGGGGGTTGATCCTGTTCTTTTTTGGGGTGTTTATGCTGTTTTTTGGTGTCTCCGTTGGGCTTTGTTGGGTTCCTAATGGGTTTTATGGTGGTTGGGAGTGGACTTTGGGTTTTGGAGAACATCAGTGTGGTGTTTTTACCGTGCTGGGCAGCTAAACCCCACAACCGCTCTCTCACTCCCCCTCCTTTAGATGAGGAGGGGGAGAAGTAAAGCAAAGAACAACTCACGGGTTGAGATAAGGATAATTATTTAAAGGGAAATAATTATAATAATTAAATAAAGACTACCATGAACTAAACAATTTAACTAAGGGGAAGTAAAAGGGAAAAGGGGAACAAGGGAGGAAAACAAACAAACAAAATAAATGAAAGCTATATGGAAGTGCAGAGGAAAGAAATTACTCTCTACTTCCCACAAATGAGCGATGATTGACCACGTCCTTGAAGCAAGGCCTCAACGCACGCAGCCGGTGTTCGAGAGGAGGACCGAGGTCTTCTCAACGAGAGCCCACCCCTCCCCTCTTCTTCCTGTTTCCTCCTTTTATTGCTGAGTGTGACACCACATGGTATGGAATATCCCTTTGATTGGTTTAGGTCAGCTGCCATGGTGATGTTTCTCTCCTCACTTTTTGCCCACCCCCTAGGAGGGTTAGAGAAAGGCCCAATGCTGTGCCACTGCTGCTCAGCAGTAGACACAACACTGGTGTGATAACACTGCTGTTCCAGCTACAAGTACAGAGTACGGCACTGTATGGGCTGCTGCCGGGAAAGTTAACATTCCAGCCAGACCCAGTACAATCAGGTAGGTTTAGGGTGGTTTTGGGGTGGATCTATGATTTTGGGGATTTTCTTTCGTTTTTGGGCGTGTTCCTATTCTTTTTGGGGGTGTTTGTGACGTGTTTTATGGTCTCCGTTGGGTTTTGTTGCGTTTTCCGTTGTCATCGTGGTGGAAAATGGTAAATTGCGATTTTTGGAGAACTTCAGGTAGGTTTAGGGGGACTTCTGGGGTGGATTCATGGTATTTGAGTTTTTCTTCTGTTTTTTGGGGTGATCCTGTTCTTTTCTGGGGTATTTTTGACGTGTTTTTGGGTCTCCGTTGGGTTTCGTTGTGTTGTCAGTCGTCGTTAAGTTCAATGGGAGTGGATTGTGGGTTTTGGAGACGATCAAGTGAGTTTAGGGTGGTTTGGGGGGAAATTCATGGTATTGGGTTTTTTTCTTCTGATCCTGTTCTTTTTTGGCGTGTTTTTGACGTGTTTTTGGGTCTCCGTTGGGTTTTAGTTGGGTTTTGTTCGTAATCATGTTGGAAAATGGAAAATTCTGGGTTTTGGAGAACACCTGGTAGGTTTAGGATGGTTTTGGGATGGATCTATGGTTTTGTTTTTTTTTTTTTTTTTTCTGTTTTTTTGGGGGGTTGATCCTGTTCTTTTTTGGGGTGTTTTTGACGTGTTTTGGGGTCTCCGCTGGGTTTCGTTGGGTTTTCCTTTGTCATCATGGTGGAAAAGTGTAAATTGTGGGTTTTGGAGATCATCATGTAGGTTAAGGGGGACTTTTGGGGTGGATCTATGGCTTTTGGGATTATCTTCCAGGTTTGGGGTTGATCGCGTTCTTGTTTGGGGTGTTTTTGAAGTGTTTTGTGGTCTCCATTGGATTTCGTTGGGTTCTCGTTGGTCGTTAAGTTCAATGGGAGTGGATTGTGGGTTTTGGAGAAGATCAAGTGAGTTTAGGGTGGTTTGGGGGGAAATTCATGGTATTGGGGTTTTTTCTTCTGATCCAGTTCTTTTTGGGCGTGTTTTTGACGTGTTTTTGGGTCTCCGTTGGGTTTTAGTTGGGTTTTGTTCGTAATCATGTTGGAAAATGGAAAATTCTGGGTTTTGGAGAACACCTGGTAGGTTTAGGATGGTTTTGGGATGGATCTATGGTTTTTTTTTTTTTTTTTTTTTTTTTTTCTGTTTTTTGGGGGGTTGATCCTGTTCTTTTTTGGGGTGTTTATGCTGTTTTTTGGTGTCTCCGTTGGGCTTTGTTGGGTTCCTAATGGGTTTTATGGTGGTTGGGAGTGGACTTTGGGTTTTGGAGAACATCAGTGTGGTGTTTTTACCGTGCTGGGCAGCTAAACCCCACAACCGCTCTCTCACTCCCCCTCCTTTAGATGAGGAGGGGGAGAAGTAAAGCAAAGAACAACTCACGGGTTGAGATAAGGATAATTATTTAAAGGGAAATAATTATAATAATTAAATAAAGACTACCATGAACTAAACAATTTAACTAAGGGGAAGTAAAAGGGAAAAGGGGAACAAGGGAGGAAAACAAACAAACAAAATAAATGAAAGCTATATGGAAGTGCAGAGGAAAGAAATTACTCTCTACTTCCCACAAATGAGCGATGATTGACCACGTCCTTGAAGCAAGGCCTCAACGCACGCAGCCGGTGTTCGAGAGGAGGACCGAGGTCTTCTCAACGAGAGCCCACCCCTCCCCTCTTCTTCCTGTTTCCTCCTTTTATTGCTGAGTGTGACACCACATGGTATGGAATATCCCTTTGATTGGTTTAGGTCAGCTGCCATAGTGATGTTTCTCTCCTCACTTTTTGCCCACCCCCTAGGAGGGTTAGAGAAAGGCCCAATGCTGTGCCACTGCTGCTCAGCAGTAGACACAACACTGGTGTGATAACACTGCTGTTCCAGCTACAAGTACAGAGTACGGCACTGTATGGGCTGCTGCCGGGAAAGTTAACATTCCAGCCAGACCCAGTACAATCAGGTAGGTTTAGGGTGGTTTTGGGGTGGATCTATGATTTTGGGGATTTTCTTTCGTTTTTGGGCGTGATCCTATTCTTTTTGGGGGTGTTTGTGACGTGTTTTATGGTCTCCGTTGGGTTTTGTTGCGTTTTCCGTTGTCATCGTGGTGGAAAATGGTAAATTGCGATTTTTGGAGAACTTCAGGTAGGTTTAGGGGGACTTCTGGGGTGGATTCATGGTATTTGAGTTTTTCTTCTGTTTTTTGGGGTGATCCTGTTCTTTTCTGGGGTATTTTTGACGTGTTTTTGGGTCTCCGTTGGGTTTCGTTGTGTTGTCAGTCGTCGTTAAGTTCAATGGGAGTGGATTGTGGGTTTTGGAGACGATCAAGTGAGTTTAGGGTGGTTTGGGGGGAAATTCATGGTATTGGGTTTTTTTCTTCTGATCCTGTTCTTTTTTGGCGTGTTTTTGACGTGTTTTTGGGTCTCCGTTGGGTTTTAGTTGGGTTTTGTTCGTAATCATGTTGGAAAATGGAAAATTCTGGGTTTTGGAGAACACCTGGTAGGTTTAGGATGGTTTTGGGATGGATCTATGGTTTTTGGTTTTTTTTTTTTTTTTCTGTTTTTTTGGGGGGTTGATCCTGTTCTTTTTTGGGGTGTTTTTGACGTGTTTTGGGGTCTCCGCTGGGTTTCGTTGGGTTTTCCTTTGTCATCATGGTGGAAAAGTGTAAATTGTGGGTTTTGGAGATCATCATGTAGGTTAAGGGGGACTTTTGGGGTGGATCTATGGCTTTTGGGATTATCTTCCAGGTTTGGGGTTGATCGCGTTCTTGTTTGGGGTGTTTTTGAAGTGTTTTGTGGTCTCCATTGGATTTCGTTGGGTTCTCGTTGGTCGTTAAGTTCAATGGGAGTGGATTGTGGGTTTTGGAGAAGATCAAGTGAGTTTAGGGTGGTTTGGGGGGAAATTCATGGTATTGGGGTTTTTTCTTCTGATCCAGTTCTTTTTGGGCGTGTTTTTGACGTGTTTTTGGGTCTCCGTTGGGTTTTAGTTGGGTTTTGTTCGTAATCATGTTGGAAAATGGAAAATTCTGGGTTTTGGAGAACACCTGGTAGGTTTAGGATGGTTTTGGGATGGATCTATGGTTTTTTTTTTTTTTTTTTTTTTTTCTGTTTTTTGGGGGGTTGATCCTGTTCTTTTTTGGGGTGTTTATGCTGTTTTTTGGTGTCTCCGTTGGGCTTTGTTGGGTTCCTAATGGGTTTTATGGTGGTTGGGAGTGGACTTTGGGTTTTGGAGAACATCAGTGTGGTGTTTTTACCGTGCTGGGCAGCTAAACCCCACAACCGCTCTCTCACTCCCCCTCCTTTAGATGAGGAGGGGGAGAAGTAAAGCAAAGAACAACTCACGGGTTGAGATAAGGATAATTATTTAAAGGGAAATAATTATAATAATTAAATAAAGACTACCATGAACTAAACAATTTAACTAAGGGGAAGTAAAAGGGAAAAGGGGAACAAGGGAGGAAAACAAACAAACAAAATAAATGAAAGCTATATGGAAGTGCAGAGGAAAGAAATTACTCTCTACTTCCCACAAATGAGCGATGATTGACCACGTCCTTGAAGCAAGGCCTCAACGCACGCAGCCGGTGTTCGAGAGGAGGACCGAGGTCTTCTCAACGAGAGCCCACCCCTCCCCTCTTCTTCCTGTTTCCTCCTTTTATTGCTGAGTGTGACACCACATGGTATGGAATATCCCTTTGATTGGTTTAGGTCAGCTGCCATGGTGATGTTTCTCTCCTCACTTTTTGCCCACCCCCTAGGAGGGTTAGAGAAAGGCCCAATGCTGTGCCACTGCTGCTCAGCAGTAGACACAACACTGGTGTGATAACACTGCTGTTCCAGCTACAAGTACAGAGTACGGCACTGTATGGGCTGCTGCCGGGAAAGTTAACATTCCAGCCAGACCCAGTACAATCAGGTAGGTTTAGGGTGGTTTTGGGGTGGATCTATGATTTTGGGGATTTTCTTTCGTTTTTGGGCGTGATCCTATTCTTTTTGGGGGTGTTTGTGACGTGTTTTATGGTCTCCGTTGGGTTTTGTTGCGTTTTCCGTTGTCATCGTGGTGGAAAATGGTAAATTGCGATTTTTGGAGAACTTCAGGTAGGTTTAGGGGGACTTCTGGGGTGGATTCATGGTATTTGAGTTTTTCTTCTGTTTTTTGGGGTGATCCTGTTCTTTTCTGGGGTATTTTTGACGTGTTTTTGGGTCTCCGTTGGGTTTCGTTGTGTTGTCAGTCGTCGTTAAGTTCAATGGGAGTGGATTGTGGGTTTTGGAGACGATCAAGTGAGTTTAGGGTGGTTTGGGGGGAAATTCATGGTATTGGGTTTTTTTCTTCTGATCCTGTTCTTTTTTGGCGTGTTTTTGACGTGTTTTTGGGTCTCCGTTGGGTTTTAGTTGGGTTTTGTTCGTAATCATGTTGGAAAATGGAAAATTCTGGGTTTTGGAGAACACCTGGTAGGTTTAGGATGGTTTTGGGATGGATCTATGGTTTTTTTTTTTTTTTTTTTTTTCTGTTTTTTTGGGGGGTTGATCCTGTTCTTTTTTGGGGTGTTTTTGACGTGTTTTGGGGTCTCCGCTGGGTTTTGTTGGGTTTTCCTTTGTCATCATGGTGGAAAAGTGTAAATTGTGGGTTTTGGAGATCATCATGTAGGTTAAGGGGGACTTTTGGGGTGGATCTATGGCTTTTGGGATTATCTTCCAGGTTTGGGGTTGATCGTGTTCTTGTTTGGGGTGTTTTTGAAGTGTTTTGTGGTCTCCATTGGATTTCGTTGGGTTCTCGTTGGTCGTTAAGTTCAATGGGAGTGGATTGTGGGTTTTGGAGAAGATCAAGTGAGTTTAGGGTGGTTTGGGGGGAAATTCATGGTATTGGGGTTTTTTCTTCTGATCCAGTTCTTTTTTGGCGTGTTTTTGACGTGTTTTTGGGTCTCCGTTGGGTTTTAGTTGGGTTTTGTTCGTAATCATGTTGGAAAATGGAAAATTCTGGGTTTTGGAGAACACCTGGTAGGTTTAGGATGGTTTTGGGATGGATCTATGGTTTTGTTTTTTTTTTTTTTTCTGTTTTTTGGGGGGGTTGATCCTGTTCTTTTTTGGGGTGTTTATGCTGTTTTTTGGTGTCTCCGTTGGGCTTTGTTGGGTTCCTAATGGGTTTTATGGTGGTTGGGAGTGGACTTTGGGTTTTGGAGAACATCAGTGTGGTGTTTTTACCGTGCTGGGCAGCTAAACCCCACAACCGCTCTCTCACTCCCCCTCCTTTAGATGAGGAGGGGGAGAAGTAAAGCAAAGAACAACTCACGGGTTGAGATAAGGATAATTATTTAAAGGGAAATAATTATAATAATTAAATAAAGACTACCATGAACTAAACAATTTAACTAAGGGGAAGTAAAAGGGAAAAGGGGAACAAGGGAGGAAAACAAACAAACAAAATAAATGAAAGCTATATGGAAGTGCAGAGGAAAGAAATTACTCTCTACTTCCCACAAATGAGCGATGATTGACCACGTCCTTGAAGCAAGGCCTCAACGCACGCAGCCGGTGTTCGAGAGGAGGACCGAGGTCTTCTCAACGAGAGCCCACCCCTCCCCTCTTCTTCCTGTTTCCTCCTTTTATTGCTGAGTGTGACACCACATGGTATGGAATATCCCTTTGATTGGTTTAGGTCAGCTGCCATGGTGATGTTTCTCTCCTCTCTTTTTGCCTACCCCCTAGGAGGGTTAGAGAAAGGCCCAATGCTGTGCCACTGCTGCTCAGCAGTAGACACAACACTGGTGTGATAACACTGCTGTTCCAGCTACAAGTACAGAGTACGGCACTGTATGGGCTGCTGCCGGGAAAGTTAACATTCCAGCCAGACCCAGTACAATCAGGTAGGTTTAGGGTGGTTTTGGGGTGGATCTATGATTTTGGGGATTTTCTTTCATTTTGGGGCGTGATCCTATTCTTTTTGGGGGTGTTTGTGACGTGTTTTATGGTCTCCGTTGGGTTTTGTTGCGTTTTCCGTTGTCATCGTGGTGGAAAATGGTAAATTGCGATTTTTGGAGAACTTCAGGTAGGTTTAGGGGGACTTCTGGGGTGGATTCATGGTATTTGAGTTTTTCTTCTGTTTTTTGGGGTGATCCTGTTCTTTTCTGGGGTATTTTTGACGTGTTTTTGGGTCTCCGTTGGGTTTCGTTGTGTTGTCAGTCGTCGTTAAGTTCAATGGGAGTGGATTGTGGGTTTTGGAGACGATCAAGTGAGTTTAGGGTGGTTTGGGGGGAAATTCATGGTATTGGGTTTTTTTCTTCTGATCCTGTTCTTTTTTGGCGTGTTTTTGACGTGTTTTTGGGTCTCCGTTGGGTTTTAGTTGGGTTTTGTTCGTAATCATGTTGGAAAATGGAAAATTCTGGGTTTTGGAGAACACCTGGTAGGTTTAGGATGGTTTTGGGATGGATCTATGGTTTTGTTTTTTTTTTTTTTTTCTGTTTTTTTGGGGGGGTTGATCCTGTTCTTTTTTGGGGTGTTTTTGACGTGTTTTGGGGTCTCCGCTGGGTTTCGTTGGGTTTTCCTTTGTCATCATGGTGGAAAAATGTAAATTGTGGGTTTTGGAGATCATCATGTAGGTTAAGGGGGACTTTTGGGGTGGATCTATGGCTTTTGGGATTATCTTCCAGGTTTGGGGTTGATCGCGTTCTTGTTTGGGGTGTTTTTGAAGTGTTTTGTGGTCTCCATTGGATTTCGTTGGGTTCTCGTTGGTCGTTAAGTTCAATGGGAGTGGATTGTGGGTTTTGGAGAAGATCAAGTGAGTTTAGGGTGGTTTGGGGGGAAATTCATGGTATTGGGGTTTTTTCTTCTGATCCAGTTCTTTTTGGGCGTGTTTTTGACGTGTTTTTGGGTCTCCGTTGGGTTTTAGTTGGGTTTTGTTCGTAATCATGTTGGAAAATGGAAAATTCTGGGTTTTGGAGAACACCTGGTAGGTTTAGGATGGTTTTGGGATGGATCTATGGTTTTTTTTTTTTTTTTTTTTTTTTTTTTCTGTTTTTTGGGGGGTTGATCCTGTTCTTTTTTGGGGTGTTTATGCTGTTTTTTGGTGTCTCCGTTGGGCTTTGTTGGGTTCCTAATGGGTTTTATGGTGGTTGGGAGTGGACTTTGGGTTTTGGAGAACATCAGTGTGGTGTTTTTACCGTGCTGGGCAGCTAAACCCCACAACCGCTCTCTCACTCCCCCTCCTTTAGATGAGGAGGGGGAGAAGTAAAGCAAAGAACAACTCACGGGTTGAGATAAGGATAATTATTTAAAGGGAAATAATTATAATAATTAAATAAAGACTACCATGAACTAAACAATTTAACTAAGGGGAAGTAAAAGGGAAAAGGGGAACAAGGGAGGAAAACAAACAAACAAAATAAATGAAAGCTATATGGAAGTGCAGAGGAAAGAAATTACTCTCTACTTCCCACAAATGAGCGATGATTGACCACGTCCTTGAAGCAAGGCCTCAACGCACGCAGCCGGTGTTCGAGAGGAGGACCGAGGTCTTCTCAACGAGAGCCCACCCCTCCCCTCTTCTTCCTGTTTCCTCCTTTTATTGCTGAGTGTGACACCACATGGTATGGAATATCCCTTTGATTGGTTTAGGTCAGCTGCCATAGTGATGTTTCTCTCCTCACTTTTTGCCCACCCCCTAGGAGGGTTAGAGAAAGGCCCAATGCTGTGCCACTGCTGCTCAGCAGTAGACACAACACTGGTGTGATAACACTGCTGTTCCAGCTACAAGTACAGAGTACGGCACTGTATGGGCTGCTGCCGGGAAAGTTAACATTCCAGCCAGACCCAGTACAATCAGGTAGGTTTAGGGTGGTTTTGGGGTGGATCTATGATTTTGGGGATTTTCTTTCGTTTTTGGGCGTGATCCTATTCTTTTTGGGGGTGTTTGTGACGTGTTTTATGGTCTCCGTTGGGTTTTGTTGCGTTTTCCGTTGTCATCGTGGTGGAAAATGGTAAATTGCGATTTTTGGAGAACTTCAGGTAGGTTTAGGGGGACTTCTGGGGTGGATTCATGGTATTTGAGTTTTTCTTCTGTTTTTTGGGGTGATCCTGTTCTTTTCTGGGGTATTTTTGACGTGTTTTTGGGTCTCCGTTGGGTTTCGTTGTGTTGTCAGTCGTCGTTAAGTTCAATGGGAGTGGATTGTGGGTTTTGGAGACGATCAAGTGAGTTTAGGGTGGTTTGGGGGGAAATTCATGGTATTGGGTTTTTTTCTTCTGATCCTGTTCTTTTTTGGCGTGTTTTTGACGTGTTTTTGGGTCTCCGTTGGGTTTTAGTTGGGTTTTGTTCGTAATCATGTTGGAAAATGGAAAATTCTGGGTTTTGGAGAACACCTGGTAGGTTTAGGATGGTTTTGGGATGGATCTATGGTTTTTGTTTTTTTTTTTTTTTTTCTGTTTTTTTGGGGGGTTGATCCTGTTCTTTTTTGGGGTGTTTTTGACGTGTTTTGGGGTCTCCGCTGGGTTTCGTTGGGTTTTCCTTTGTCATCATGGTGGAAAAGTGTAAATTGTGGGTTTTGGAGATCATCATGTAGGTTAAGGGGGACTTTTGGGGTGGATCTATGGCTTTTGGGATTATCTTCCAGGTTTGGGGTTGATCGCGTTCTTGTTTGGGGTGTTTTTGAAGTGTTTTGTGGTCTCCATTGGATTTCGTTGGGTTCTCGTTGGTCGTTAAGTTCAATGGGAGTGGATTGTGGGTTTTGGAGAAGATCAAGTGAGTTTAGGGTGGTTTGGGGGGAAATTCATGGTATTGGGGTTTTTTCTTCTGATCCAGTTCTTTTTTGGCGTGTTTTTGACGTGTTTTTGGGTCTCCGTTGGGTTTTAGTTGGGTTTTGTTCGTAATCATGTTGGAAAATGGAAAATTCTGGGTTTTGGAGAACACCTGGTAGGTTTAGGATGGTTTTGGGATGGATCTATGGTTTTTTTTTTTTTTTTTTTTTTTTCTGTTTTTTGGGGGGTTGATCCTGTTCTTTTTTGGGGTGTTTATGCTGTTTTTTGGTGTCTCCGTTGGGCTTTGTTGGGTTCCTAATGGGTTTTATGGTGGTTGGGAGTGGACTTTGGGTTTTGGAGAACATCAGTGTGGTGTTTTTACCGTGCTGGGCAGCTAAACCCCACAACCGCTCTCTCACTCCCCCTCCTTTAGATGAGGAGGGGGAGAAGTAAAGCAAAGAACAACTCACGGGTTGAGATAAGGATAATTATTTAAAGGGAAATAATTATAATAATTAAATAAAGACTACCATGAACTAAACAATTTAACTAAGGGGAAGTAAAAGGGAAAAGGGGAACAAGGGAGGAAAACAAACAAACAAAATAAATGAAAGCTATATGGAAGTGCAGAGGAAAGAAATTACTCTCTACTTCCCACAAATGAGCGATGATTGACCACGTCCTTGAAGCAAGGCCTCAACGCACGCAGCCGGTGTTCGAGAGGAGGACCGAGGTCTTCTCAACGAGAGCCCACCCCTCCCCTCTTCTTCCTGTTTCCTCCTTTTATTGCTGAGTGTGACACCACATGGTATGGAATATCCCTTTGATTGGTTTAGGTCAGCTGCCATGGTGATGTTTCTCTCCTCACTTTTTGCCCACCCCCTAGGAGGGTTAGAGAAAGGCCCAATGCTGTGCCACTGCTGCTCAGCAGTAGACACAACACTGGTGTGATAACACTGCTGTTCCAGCTACAAGTACAGAGTACGGCACTGTATGGGCTGCTGCCGGGAAAGTTAACATTCCAGCCAGACCCAGTACAATCAGGTAGGTTTAGGGTGGTTTTGGGGTGGATCTATGATTTTGGGGATTTTCTTTCGTTTTTGGGCGTGATCCTATTCTTTTTGGGGGTGTTTGTGACGTGTTTTATGGTCTCCGTTGGGTTTTGTTGCGTTTTCCGTTGTCATCGTGGTGGAAAATGGTAAATTGCGATTTTTGGAGAACTTCAGGTAGGTTTAGGGGGACTTCTGGGGTGGATTCATGGTATTTGAGTTTTTCTTCTGTTTTTTGGGGTGATCCTGTTCTTTTCTGGGGTATTTTTGACGTGTTTTTGGGTCTCCGTTGGGTTTCGTTGTGTTGTCAGTCGTCGTTAAGTTCAATGGGAGTGGATTGTGGGTTTTGGAGACGATCAAGTGAGTTTAGGGTGGTTTGGGGGGAAATTCATGGTATTGGGTTTTTTTCTTCTGATCCTGTTCTTTTTTGGCGTGTTTTTGACGTGTTTTTGGGTCTCCGTTGGGTTTTAGTTGGGTTTTGTTCGTAATCATGTTGGAAAATGGAAAATTCTGGGTTTTGGAGAACACCTGGTAGGTTTAGGATGGTTTTGGGATGGATCTATGGTTTTGTTTTTTTTTTTTTTTTTTCTGTTTTTTTGGGGGGTTGATCCTGTTCTTTTTTGGGGTGTTTTTGACGTGTTTTGGGGTCTCCGCTGGGTTTTGTTGGGTTTTCCTTTGTCATCATGGTGGAAAAGTGTAAATTGTGGGTTTTGGAGATCATCATGTAGGTTAAGGGGGACTTTTGGGGTGGATCTATGGCTTTTGGGATTATCTTCCAGGTTTGGGGTTGATCGTGTTCTTGTTTGGGGTGTTTTTGAAGTGTTTTGTGGTCTCCATTGGATTTCGTTGGGTTCTCGTTGGTCGTTAAGTTCAATGGGAGTGGATTGTGGGTTTTGGAGAAGATCAAGTGAGTTTAGGGTGGTTTGGGGGGAAATTCATGGTATTGGGGTTTTTTCTTCTGATCCAGTTCTTTTTGGGCGTGTTTTTGACGTGTTTTTGGGTCTCCGTTGGGTTTTAGTTGGGTTTTGTTCGTAATCATGTTGGAAAATGGAAAATTCTGGGTTTTGGAGAACACCTGGTAGGTTTAGGATGGTTTTGGGATGGATCTATGGTTTTGTTTTTTTTTTTTTTTCTGTTTTTTGGGGGGGTTGATCCTGTTCTTTTTTGGGGTGTTTATGCTGTTTTTTGGTGTCTCCGTTGGGCTTTGTTGGGTTCCTAATGGGTTTTATGGTGGTTGGGAGTGGACTTTGGGTTTTGGAGAACATCAGTGTGGTGTTTTTACCGTGCTGGGCAGCTAAACCCCACAACCGCTCTCTCACTCCCCCTCCTTTAGATGAGGAGGGGGAGAAGTAAAGCAAAGAACAACTCACGGGTTGAGATAAGGAGAATTATTTAAAGGGAAATAATTATAATAATTAAATAAAGACTACCATGAACTAAACAATTTAACTAAGGGGAAGTAAAAGGGAAAAGGGGAACAAGGGAGGAAAACAAACAAACAAAATAAATGAAAGCTATATGGAAGTGCAGAGGAAAGAAATTACTCTCTACTTCCCACAAATGAGCGATGATTGACCACGTCCTTGAAGCAAGGCCTCAACGCACGCAGCCGGTGTTCGAGAGGAGGACCGAGGTCTTCTCAACGAGAGCCCACCCCTCCCCTCTTCTTCCTGTTTCCTCCTTTTATTGCTGAGTGTGACACCACATGGTATGGAATATCCCTTTGATTGGTTTAGGTCAGCTGCCATGGTGATGTTTCTCTCCTCACTTTTTGCCCACCCCCTAGGAGGGTTAGAGAAAGGCCCAATGCTGTGCCACTGCTGCTCAGCAGTAGACACAACACTGGTGTGATAACACTGCTGTTCCAGCTACAAGTACAGAGTACGGCACTGTATGGGCTGCTGCCGGGAAAGTTAACATTCCAGCCAGACCCAGTACAATCAGGTAGGTTTAGGGTGGTTTTGGGGTGGATCTATGATTTTGGGGATTTTCTTTCGTTTTGGGGCGTGATCCTATTCTTTTTGGGGGTGTTTGTGACGTGTTTTATGGTCTCCGTTGGGTTTTGTTGCGTTTTCCGTTGTCATCGTGGTGGAAAATGGTAAATTGCGATTTTTGGAGAACTTCAGGTAGGTTTAGGGGGACTTCTGGGGTGGATTCATGGTATTTGAGTTTTTCTTCTGTTTTTTGGGGTGATCCTGTTCTTTTCTGGGGTATTTTTGACGTGTTTTTGGGTCTCCGTTGGGTTTCGTTGTGTTGTCAGTCGTCGTTAAGTTCAATGGGAGTGGATTGTGGGTTTTGGAGACGATCAAGTGAGTTTAGGGTGGTTTGGGGGGAAATTCATGGTATTGGGTTTTTTTCTTCTGATCCTGTTCTTTTTTGGCGTGTTTTTGACGTGTTTTTGGGTCTCCGTTGGGTTTTAGTTGGGTTTTGTTCGTAATCATGTTGGAAAATGGAAAATTCTGGGTTTTGGAGAACACCTGGTAGGTTTAGGATGGTTTTGGGATGGATCTATGGTTTTGTTTTTTTTTTTTTTTTCTGTTTTTTTGGGGGGGTTGATCCTGTTCTTTTTTGGGGTGTTTTTGACGTGTTTTGGGGTCTCCGCTGGGTTTCGTTGGGTTTTCCTTTGTCATCATGGTGGAAAAATGTAAATTGTGGGTTTTGGAGATCATCATGTAGGTTAAGGGGGACTTTTGGGGCGGATCTATGGCTTTTGGGATTATCTTCCAGGTTTGGGGTTGATCGCGTTCTTGTTTGGGGTGTTTTTGAAGTGTTTTGTGGTCTCCATTGGATTTCGTTGGGTTCTCGTTGGTCGTTAAGTTCAATGGGAGTGGATTGTGGGTTTTGGAGAAGATCAAGTGAGTTTAGGGTGGTTTGGGGGGAAATTCATGGTATTGGGGTTTTTTCTTCTGATCCAGTTCTTTTTGGGCGTGTTTTTGACGTGTTTTTGGGTCTCCGTTGGGTTTTAGTTGGGTTTTGTTCGTAATCATGTTGGAAAATGGAAAATTCTGGGTTTTGGAGAACACCTGGTAGGTTTAGGATGGTTTTGGGATGGATCTGTGGTTTTTTTTTTTTTTTTTCTGTTTTTTGGGGGGTTGATCCTGTTCTTTTTTGGGGTGTTTATGCTGTTTTTTGGTGTCTCCGTTGGGCTTTGTTGGGTTCCTAATGGGTTTTATGGTGGTTGGGAGTGGACTTTGGGTTTTGGAGAACATCAGTGTGGTGTTTTTACCGTGCTGGGCAGCTAAACCCCACAACCGCTCTCTCACTCCCCCTCCTTTAGATGAGGAGGGGGAGAAGTAAAGCAAAGAACAACTCACGGGTTGAGATAAGGATAATTATTTAAAGGGAAATAATTATAATAATTAAATAAAGACTACCATGAACTAAACAATTTAACTAAGGGGAAGTAAAAGGGAAAAGGGGAACAAGGGAGGAAAACAAACAAACAAAATAAATGAAAGCTATATGGAAGTGCAGAGGAAAGAAATTACTCTCTACTTCCCACAAATGAGCGATGATTGACCACGTCCTTGAAGCAAGGCCTCAACGCACGCAGCCGGTGTTCGAGAGGAGGACCGAGGTCTTCTCAACGAGAGCCCACCCCTCCCCTCTTCTTCCTGTTTCCTCCTTTTATTGCTGAGTGTGACACCACATGGTATGGAATATCCCTTTGATTGGTTTAGGTCAGCTGCCATGGTGATGTTTCTCTCCTCACTTTTTGCCCACCCCCTAGGAGGGTTAGAGAAAGGCCCAATGCTGTGCCACTGCTGCTCAGCAGTAGACACAACACTGGTGTGATAACACTGCTGTTCCAGCTACAAGTACAGAGTACGGCACTGTATGGGCTGCTGCCGGGAAAGTTAACATTCCAGCCAGACCCAGTACAATCAGGTAGGTTTAGGGTGGTTTTGGGGTGGATCTATGATTTTGGGGATTTTCTTTCGTTTTGGGGCGTGATCCTATTCTTTTTGGGGGTGTTTGTGACGTGTTTTATGGTCTCCGTTGGGTTTTGTTGCGTTTTCCGTTGTCATCGTGGTGGAAAATGGTAAATTGCGATTTTTGGAGAACTTCAGGTAGGTTTAGGGGGACTTCTGGGGTGGATTCATGGTATTTGAGTTTTTCTTCTGTTTTTTGGGGTGATCCTGTTCTTTTCTGGGGTATTTTTGACGTGTTTTTGGGTCTCCGTTGGGTTTCGTTGTGTTGTCAGTCGTCGTTAAGTTCAATGGGAGTGGATTGTGGGTTTTGGAGACGATCAAGTGAGTTTAGGGTGGTTTGGGGGGAAATTCATGGTATTGGGTTTTTTTCTTCTGATCCTGTTCTTTTTTGGCGTGTTTTTGACGTGTTTTTGGGTCTCCGTTGGGTTTTAGTTGGGTTTTGTTCGTAATCATGTTGGAAAATGGAAAATTCTGGGTTTTGGAGAACACCTGGTAGGTTTAGGATGGTTTTGGGATGGATCTATGGTTTTGTTTTTTTTTTTTTTTTTTCTGTTTTTTTGGGGGGTTGATCCTGTTCTTTTTTGGGGTGTTTTTGACGTGTTTTGGGGTCTCCGCTGGGTTTCGTTGGGTTTTCCTTTGTCATCATGGTGGAAAAGTGTAAATTGTGGGTTTTGGAGATCATCATGTAGGTTAAGGGGGACTTTTGGGGTGGATCTATGGCTTTTGGGATTATCTTCCAGGTTTGGGGTTGATCGCGTTCTTGTTTGGGGTGTTTTTGAAGTGTTTTGTGGTCTCCATTGGATTTCGTTGGGTTCTCGTTGGTCGTTAAGTTCAATGGGAGTGGATTGTGGGTTTTGGAGAAGATCAAGTGAGTTTAGGGTGGTTTGGGGGGAAATTCATGGTATTGGGTTTTTTTCTTCTGATCCTGTTCTTTTTTGGCGTGTTTTTGACGTGTTTTTGGGTCTCCGTTGGGTTTTAGTTGGGTTTTGTTCGTAATCATGTTGGAAAATGGAAAATTCTGGGTTTTGGAGAACACCTGGTAGGTTTAGGATGGTTTTGGGATGGATCTATGGTTTTGTTTTTTTTTTTTTTTTCTGTTTTTTTGGGGGGGTTGATCCTGTTCTTTTTTGGGGTGTTTTTGACGTGTTTTGGGGTCTCCGCTGGGTTTCGTTGGGTTTTCCTTTGTCATCATGGTGGAAAAATGTAAATTGTGGGTTTTGGAGATCATCATGTAGGTTAAGGGGGACTTTTGGGGTGGATCTATGGCTTTTGGGATTATCTTCCAGGTTTGGGGTTGATCGCGTTCTTGTTTGGGGTGTTTTTGAAGTGTTTTGTGGTCTCCATTGGATTTCGTTGGGTTCTCGTTGGTCGTTAAGTTCAATGGGAGTGGATTGTGGGTTTTGGAGAAGATCAAGTGAGTTTAGGGTGGTTTGGGGGGAAATTCATGGTATTGGGGTTTTTTCTTCTGATCCAGTTCTTTTTGGGCGTGTTTTTGACGTGTTTTTGGGTCTCCGTTGGGTTTTAGTTGGGTTTTGTTCGTAATCATGTTGGAAAATGGAAAATTCTGGGTTTTGGAGAACACCTGGTAGGTTTAGGATGGTTTTGGGATGGATCTGTGGTTTTTTTTTTTTTTTTTTTTTTTTTTTCTGTTTTTTGGGGGGTTGATCCTGTTCTTTTTTGGGGTGTTTATGCTGTTTTTTGGTGTCTCCGTTGGGCTTTGTTGGGTTCCTAATGGGTTTTATGGTGGTTGGGAGTGGACTTTGGGTTTTGGAGAACATCAGTGTGGTGTTTTTACCGTGCTGGGCAGCTAAACCCCACAACCGCTCTCTCACTCCCCCTCCTTTAGATGAGGAGGGGGAGAAGTAAAGCAAAGAACAACTCACGGGTTGAGATAAGGATAATTATTTAAAGGGAAATAATTATAATAATTAAATAAAGACTACCATGAACTAAACAATTTAACTAAGGGGAAGTAAAAGGGAAAAGGGGAACAAGGGAGGAAAACAAACAAACAAAATAAATGAAAGCTATATGGAAGTGCAGAGGAAAGAAATTACTCTCTACTTCCCACAAATGAGCGATGATTGACCACGTCCTTGAAGCAAGGCCTCAACGCACGCAGCCGGTGTTCGAGAGGAGGACCGAGGTCTTCTCAACGAGAGCCCACCCCTCCCCTCTTCTTCCTGTTTCCTCCTTTTATTGCTGAGTGTGACACCACATGGTATGGAATATCCCTTTGATTGGTTTAGGTCAGCTGCCATGGTGATGTTTCTCTCCTCACTTTTTGCCCACCCCCTAGGAGGGTTAGAGAAAGGCCCAATGCTGTGCCACTGCTGCTCAGCAGTAGACACAACACTGGTGTGATAACACTGCTGTTCCAGCTACAAGTACAGAGTACGGCACTGTATGGGCTGCTGCCGGGAAAGTTAACATTCCAGCCAGACCCAGTACAATCAGGTAGGTTTAGGGTGGTTTTGGGGTGGATCTATGATTTTGGGGATTTTCTTTCGTTTTTGGGCGTGATCCTATTCTTTTTGGGGGTGTTTGTGACGTGTTTTATGGTCTCCGTTGGGTTTTGTTGCGTTTTCCGTTGTCATCGTGGTGGAAAATGGTAAATTGCGATTTTTGGAGAACTTCAGGTAGGTTTAGGGGGACTTCTGGGGTGGATTCATGGTATTTGAGTTTTTCTTCTGTTTTTTGGGGTGATCCTGTTCTTTTCTGGGGTATTTTTGACGTGTTTTTGGGTCTCCGTTGGGTTTCGTTGTGTTGTCAGTCGTCGTTAAGTTCAATGGGAGTGGATTGTGGGTTTTGGAGACGATCAAGTGAGTTTAGGGTGGTTTGGGGGGAAATTCATGGTATTGGGTTTTTTTCTTCTGATCCTGTTCTTTTTTGGCGTGTTTTTGACGTGTTTTTGGGTCTCCGTTGGGTTTTAGTTGGGTTTTGTTCGTAATCATGTTGGAAAATGGAAAATTCTGGGTTTTGGAGAACACCTGGTAGGTTTAGGATGGTTTTGGGATGGATCTATGTTTTTTTTTTTTTTTTTTTTTTTTTCTGTTTTTTTGGGGGGGTTGATCCTGTTCTTTTTTGGGGTGTTTTTGACGTGTTTTGGGGTCTCCGCTGGGTTTCGTTGGGTTTTCCTTTGTCATCATGGTGGAAAAATGTAAATTGTGGGTTTTGGAGATCATCATGTAGGTTAAGGGGGACTTTTGGGGTGGATCTATGGCTTTTGGGATTATCTTCCAGGTTTGGGGTTGATCGCGTTCTTGTTTGGGGTGTTTTTGAAGTGTTTTGTGGTCTCCATTGGATTTCGTTGGGTTCTCGTTGGTCGTTAAGTTCAATGGGAGTGGATTGTGGGTTTTGGAGAAGATCAAGTGAGTTTAGGGTGGTTTGGGGGGAAATTCATGGTATTGGGGTTTTTTCTTCTGATCCAGTTCTTTTTGGGCGTGTTTTTGACGTGTTTTTGGGTCTCCGTTGGGTTTTAGTTGGGTTTTGTTCGTAATCATGTTGGAAAATGGAAAATTCTGGGTTTTGGAGAACACCTGGTAGGTTTAGGATGGTTTTGGGATGGATCTGTGGTTTTTTTTTTTTTTTTTTTTTTTTTTTCTGTTTTTTGGGGGGTTGATCCTGTTCTTTTTTGGGGTGTTTATGCTGTTTTTTGGTGTCTCCGTTGGGCTTTGTTGGGTTCCTAATGGGTTTTATGGTGGTTGGGAGTGGACTTTGGGTTTTGGAGAACATCAGTGTGGTGTTTTTACCGTGCTGGGCAGCTAAACCCCACAACCGCTCTCTCACTCCCCCTCCTTTAGATGAGGAGGGGGAGAAGTAAAGCAAAGAACAACTCACGGGTTGAGATAAGGATAATTATTTAAAGGGAAATAATTATAATAATTAAATAAAGACTACCATGAACTAAACAATTTAACTAAGGGGAAGTAAAAGGGAAAAGGGGAACAAGGGAGGAAAACAAACAAACAAAATAAATGAAAGCTATATGGAAGTGCAGAGGAAAGAAATTACTCTCTACTTCCCACAAATGAGCGATGATTGACCACGTCCTTGAAGCAAGGCCTCAACGCACGCAGCCGGTGTTCGAGAGGAGGACCGAGGTCTTCTCAACGAGAGCCCACCCCTCCCCTCTTCTTCCTGTTTCCTCCTTTTATTGCTGAGTGTGACACCACATGGTATGGAATATCCCTTTGATTGGTTTAGGTCAGCTGCCATGGTGATGTTTCTCTCCTCACTTTTTGCCCACCCCCTAGGAGGGTTAGAGAAAGGCCCAATGCTGTGCCACTGCTGCTCAGCAGTAGACACAACACTGGTGTGATAACACTGCTGTTCCAGCTACAAGTACAGAGTACGGCACTGTATGGGCTGCTGCCGGGAAAGTTAACATTCCAGCCAGACCCAGTACAATCAGGTAGGTTTAGGGTGGTTTTGGGGTGGATCTATGATTTTGGGGATTTTCTTTCGTTTTGGGGCGTGATCCTATTCTTTTTGGGGGTGTTTGTGACGTGTTTTATGGTCTCCGTTGGGTTTTGTTGCGTTTTCCGTTGTCATCGTGGTGGAAAATGGTAAATTGCGATTTTTGGAGAACTTCAGGTAGGTTTAGGGGGACTTCTGGGGTGGATTCATGGTATTTGAGTTTTTCTTCTGTTTTTTGGGGTGATCCTGTTCTTTTCTGGGGTATTTTTGACGTGTTTTTGGGTCTCCGTTGGGTTTCGTTGTGTTGTCAGTCGTCGTTAAGTTCAATGGGAGTGGATTGTGGGTTTTGGAGACGATCAAGTGAGTTTAGGGTGGTTTGGGGGGAAATTCATGGTATTGGGTTTTTTTCTTCTGATCCTGTTCTTTTTTGGCGTGTTTTTGACGTGTTTTTGGGTCTCCGTTGGGTTTTAGTTGGGTTTTGTTCGTAATCATGTTGGAAAATGGAAAATTCTGGGTTTTGGAGAACACCTGGTAGGTTTAGGATGGTTTTGGGATGGATCTATGGTTTTGTTTTTTTTTTTTTTTTTTCTGTTTTTTTGGGGGGTTGATCCTGTTCTTTTTTGGGGTGTTTTTGACGTGTTTTGGGGTCTCCGCTGGGTTTCGTTGGGTTTTCCTTTGTCATCATGGTGGAAAAGTGTAAATTGTGGGTTTTGGAGATCATCATGTAGGTTAAGGGGGACTTTTGGGGTGGATCTATGGCTTTTGGGATTATCTTCCAGGTTTGGGGTTGATCGCGTTCTTGTTTGGGGTGTTTTTGAAGTGTTTTGTGGTCTCCATTGGATTTCGTTGGGTTCTCGTTGGTCGTTAAGTTCAATGGGAGTGGATTGTGGGTTTTGGAGAAGATCAAGTGAGTTTAGGGTGGTTTGGGGGGAAATTCATGGTATTGGGTTTTTTTCTTCTGATCCTGTTCTTTTTTGGCGTGTTTTTGACGTGTTTTTGGGTCTCCGTTGGGTTTTAGTTGGGTTTTGTTCGTAATCATGTTGGAAAATGGAAAATTCTGGGTTTTGGAGAACACCTGGTAGGTTTAGGATGGTTTTGGGATGGATCTATGGTTTTGTTTTTTTTTTTTTTTTCTGTTTTTTTGGGGGGGTTGATCCTGTTCTTTTTTGGGGTGTTTTTGACGTGTTTTGGGGTCTCCGCTGGGTTTCGTTGGGTTTTCCTTTGTCATCATGGTGGAAAAATGTAAATTGTGGGTTTTGGAGATCATCATGTAGGTTAAGGGGGACTTTTGGGGTGGATCTATGGCTTTTGGGATTATCTTCCAGGTTTGGGGTTGATCGCGTTCTTGTTTGGGGTGTTTTTGAAGTGTTTTGTGGTCTCCATTGGATTTCGTTGGGTTCTCGTTGGTCGTTAAGTTCAATGGGAGTGGATTGTGGGTTTTGGAGAAGATCAAGTGAGTTTAGGGTGGTTTGGGGGGAAATTCATGGTATTGGGGTTTTTTCTTCTGATCCAGTTCTTTTTGGGCGTGTTTTTGACGTGTTTTTGGGTCTCCGTTGGGTTTTAGTTGGGTTTTGTTCGTAATCATGTTGGAAAATGGAAAATTCTGGGTTTTGGAGAACACCTGGTAGGTTTAGGATGGTTTTGGGATGGATCTGTGGTTTTTTTTTTTTTTTTTTTTTTTTTTTTCTGTTTTTTGGGGGGTTGATCCTGTTCTTTTTTGGGGTGTTTATGCTGTTTTTTGGTGTCTCCGTTGGGCTTTGTTGGGTTCCTAATGGGTTTTATGGTGGTTGGGAGTGGACTTTGGGTTTTGGAGAACATCAGTGTGGTGTTTTTACCGTGCTGGGCAGCTAAACCCCACAACCGCTCTCTCACTCCCCCTCCTTTAGATGAGGAGGGGGAGAAGTAAAGCAAAGAACAACTCACGGGTTGAGATAAGGATAATTATTTAAAGGGAAATAATTATAATAATTAAATAAAGACTACCATGAACTAAACAATTTAACTAAGGGGAAGTAAAAGGGAAAAGGGGAACAAGGGAGGAAAACAAACAAACAAAATAAATGAAAGCTATATGGAAGTGCAGAGGAAAGAAATTACTCTCTACTTCCCACAAATGAGCGATGATTGACCACGTCCTTGAAGCAAGGCCTCAACGCACGCAGCCGGTGTTCGAGAGGAGGACCGAGGTCTTCTCAACGAGAGCCCACCCCTCCCCTCTTCTTCCTGTTTCCTCCTTTTATTGCTGAGTGTGACACCACATGGTATGGAATATCCCTTTGATTGGTTTAGGTCAGCTGCCATGGTGATGTTTCTCTCCTCACTTTTTGCCCACCCCCTAGGAGGGTTAGAGAAAGGCCCAATGCTGTGCCACTGCTGCTCAGCAGTAGACACAACACTGGTGTGATAACACTGCTGTTCCAGCTACAAGTACAGAGTACGGCACTGTATGGGCTGCTGCCGGGAAAGTTAACATTCCAGCCAGACCCAGTACAATCAGGTAGGTTTAGGGTGGTTTTGGGGTGGATCTATGATTTTGGGGATTTTCTTTCGTTTTGGGGCGTGATCCTATTCTTTTTGGGGGTGTTTGTGACGTGTTTTATGGTCTCCGTTGGGTTTTGTTGCGTTTTCCGTTGTCATCGTGGTGGAAAATGGTAAATTGCGATTTTTGGAGAACTTCAGGTAGGTTTAGGGGGACTTCTGGGGTGGATTCATGGTATTTGAGTTTTTCTTCTGTTTTTTGGGGTGATCCTGTTCTTTTCTGGGGTATTTTTGACGTGTTTTTGGGTCTCCGTTGGGTTTCGTTGTGTTGTCAGTCGTCGTTAAGTTCAATGGGAGTGGATTGTGGGTTTTGGAGACGATCAAGTGAGTTTAGGGTGGTTTGGGGGGAAATTCATGGTATTGGGTTTTTTTCTTCTGATCCTGTTCTTTTTTGGCGTGTTTTTGACGTGTTTTTGGGTCTCCGTTGGGTTTTAGTTGGGTTTTGTTCGTAATCATGTTGGAAAATGGAAAATTCTGGGTTTTGGAGAACACCTGGTAGGTTTAGGATGGTTTTGGGATGGATCTATGTTTTTTTTTTTTTTTTTTTTTTTTCTGTTTTTTGGGGGGGTTGATCCTGTTCTTTTTTGGGGTGTTTTTGACGTGTTTTGGGGTCTCCGCTGGGTTTCGTTGGGTTTTCCTTTGTCATCATGGTGGAAAAGTGTAAATTGTGGGTTTTGGAGATCATCATGTAGGTTAAGGGGGACTTTTGGGGTGGATCTATGGCTTTTGGGATTATCTTCCAGGTTTGGGGTTGATCGCGTTCTTGTTTGGGGTGTTTTTGAAGTGTTTTGTGGTCTCCATTGGATTTCGTTGGGTTCTCGTTGGTCGTTAAGTTCAATGGGAGTGGATTGTGGGTTTTGGAGAAGATCAAGTGAGTTTAGGGTGGTTTGGGGGGAAATTCATGGTATTGGGGTTTTTTCTTCTGATCCAGTTCTTTTTTGGCGTGTTTTTGACGTGTTTTTGGGTCTCCGTTGGGTTTTAGTTGGGTTTTGTTCGTAATCATGTTGGAAAATGGAAAATTCTGGGTTTTGGAGAACACCTGGTAGGTTTAGGATGGTTTTGGGATGGATCTATGTTTTTTTTTTTTTTTCTGTTTTTTGGGGGGTTGATCCTGTTCTTTTTTGGGGTGTTTATGCTGTTTTTTGGTGTCTCCGTTGGGCTTTGTTGGGTTCCTAATGGGTTTTATGGTGGTTGGGAGTGGACTTTGGGTTTTGGAGAACATCAGTGTGGTGTTTTTACCGTGCTGGGCAGCTAAACCCCACAACCGCTCTCTCACTCCCCCTCCTTTAGATGAGGAGGGGGAGAAGTAAAGCAAAGAACAACTCACGGGTTGAGATAAGGATAATTATTTAAAGGGAAATAATTATAATAATTAAATAAAGACTACCATGAACTAAACAATTTAACTAAGGGGAAGTAAAAGGGAAAAGGGGAACAAGGGAGGAAAACAAACAAACAAAATAAATGAAAGCTATATGGAAGTGCAGAGGAAAGAAATTACTCTCTACTTCCCACAAATGAGCGATGATTGACCACGTCCTTGAAGCAAGGCCTCAACGCACGCAGCCGGTGTTCGAGAGGAGGACCGAGGTCTTCTCAACGAGAGCCCACCCCTCCCCTCTTCTTCCTGTTTCCTCCTTTTATTGCTGAGTGTGACACCACATGGTATGGAATATCCCTTTGATTGGTTTAGGTCAGCTGCCATAGTGATGTTTCTCTCCTCACTTTTTGCCCACCCCCTAGGAGGGTTAGAGAAAGGCCCAATGCTGTGCCACTGCTGCTCAGCAGTAGACACAACACTGGTGTGATAACACTGCTGTTCCAGCTACAAGTACAGAGTACGGCACTGTATGGGCTGCTGCCGGGAAAGTTAACATTCCAGCCAGACCCAGTACAATCACGTAGGTTTAGGGTGGTTTTGGGGTGGATCTATGATTTTGGGGATTTTCTTTCGTTTTTGGGCGTGTTCCTATTCTTTTTGGGGGTGTTTGTGACGTGTTTTATGGTCTCCGTTGGGTTTTGTTGCGTTTTCCGTTGTCATCGTGGTGGAAAATGGTAAATTGCGATTTTTGGAGAACTTCAGGTAGGTTTAGGGGGACTTCTGGGGTGGATTCATGGTATTTGAGTTTTTCTTCTGTTTTTTGGGGTGATCCTGTTCTTTTCTGGGGTATTTTTGACGTGTTTTTGGGTCTCCGTTGGGTTTCGTTGTGTTGTCAGTCGTCGTTAAGTTCAATGGGAGTGGATTGTGGGTTTTGGAGACGATCAAGTGAGTTTAGGGTGGTTTGGGGGGAAATTCATGGTATTGGGTTTTTTTCTTCTGATCCTGTTCTTTTTTGGCGTGTTTTTGACGTGTTTTTGGGTCTCCGTTGGGTTTTAGTTGGGTTTTGTTCGTAATCATGTTGGAAAATGGAAAATTCTGGGTTTTGGAGAACACCTGGTAGGTTTAGGATGGTTTTGGGATGGATCTATGTTTTTTTTTTTTTTTTTTTTTTTTCTGTTTTTTTGGGGGGTTGATCCTGTTCTTTTTTGGGGTGTTTTTGACGTGTTTTGGGGTCTCCGCTGGGTTTCGTTGGGTTTTCCTTTGTCATCATGGTGGAAAAGTGTAAATTGTGGGTTTTGGAGATCATCATGTAGGTTAAGGGGGACTTTTGGGGTGGATCTATGGCTTTTGGGATTATCTTCCAGGTTTGGGGTTGATCGCGTTCTTGTTTGGGGTGTTTTTGAAGTGTTTTGTGGTCTCCATTGGATTTCGTTGGGTTCTCGTTGGTCGTTAAGTTCAATGGGAGTGGATTGTGGGTTTTGGAGAAGATCAAGTGAGTTTAGGGTGGTTTGGGGGGAAATTCATGGTATTGGGGTTTTTTCTTCTGATCCAGTTCTTTTTGGGCGTGTTTTTGACGTGTTTTTGGGTCTCCGTTGGGTTTTAGTTGGGTTTTGTTCGTAATCATGTTGGAAAATGGAAAATTCTGGGTTTTGGAGAACACCTGGTAGGTTTAGGATGGTTTTGGGATGGATCTGTGGTTTTTTTTTTTTTTTTTTTTTTTTTTTTCTGTTTTTTGGGGGGTTGATCCTGTTCTTTTTTGGGGTGTTTATGCTGTTTTTTGGTGTCTCCGTTGGGCTTTGTTGGGTTCCTAATGGGTTTTATGGTGGTTGGGAGTGGACTTTGGGTTTTGGAGAACATCAGTGTGGTGTTTTTACCGTGCTGGGCAGCTAAACCCCACAACCGCTCTCTCACTCCCCCTCCTTTAGATGAGGAGGGGGAGAAGTAAAGCAAAGAACAACTCACGGGTTGAGATAAGGATAATTATTTAAAGGGAAATAATTATAATAATTAAATAAAGACTACCATGAACTAAACAATTTAACTAAGGGGAAGTAAAAGGGAAAAGGGGAACAAGGGAGGAAAACAAACAAACAAAATAAATGAAAGCTATATGGAAGTGCAGAGGAAAGAAATTACTCTCTACTTCCCACAAATGAGCGATGATTGACCACGTCCTTGAAGCAAGGCCTCAACGCACGCAGCCGGTGTTCGAGAGGAGGACCGAGGTCTTCTCAACGAGAGCCCACCCCTCCCCTCTTCTTCCTGTTTCCTCCTTTTATTGCTGAGTGTGACACCACATGGTATGGAATATCCCTTTGATTGGTTTAGGTCAGCTGCCATGGTGATGTTTCTCTCCTCACTTTTTGCCCACCCCCTAGGAGGGTTAGAGAAAGGCCCAATGCTGTGCCACTGCTGCTCAGCAGTAGACACAACACTGGTGTGATAACACTGCTGTTCCAGCTACAAGTACAGAGTACGGCACTGTATGGGCTGCTGCCGGGAAAGTTAACATTCCAGCCAGACCCAGTACAATCAGGTAGGTTTAGGGTGGTTTTGGGGTGGATCTATGATTTTGGGGATTTTCTTTCGTTTTGGGGCGTGATCCTATTCTTTTTGGGGGTGTTTGTGACGTGTTTTATGGTCTCCGTTGGGTTTTGTTGCGTTTTCCGTTGTCATCGTGGTGGAAAATGGTAAATTGCGATTTTTGGAGAACTTCAGGTAGGTTTAGGGGGACTTCTGGGGTGGATTCATGGTATTTGAGTTTTTCTTCTGTTTTTTGGGGTGATCCTGTTCTTTTCTGGGGTATTTTTGACGTGTTTTTGGGTCTCCGTTGGGTTTCGTTGTGTTGTCAGTCGTCGTTAAGTTCAATGGGAGTGGATTGTGGGTTTTGGAGACGATCAAGTGAGTTTAGGGTGGTTTGGGGGGAAATTCATGGTATTGGGTTTTTTTCTTCTGATCCTGTTCTTTTTTGGCGTGTTTTTGACGTGTTTTTGGGTCTCCGTTGGGTTTTAGTTGGGTTTTGTTCGTAATCATGTTGGAAAATGGAAAATTCTGGGTTTTGGAGAACACCTGGTAGGTTTAGGATGGTTTTGGGATGGATCTATGTTTTTTTTTTTTTTTTTTTTTTTTTCTGTTTTTTGGGGGGGTTGATCCTGTTCTTTTTTGGGGTGTTTTTGACGTGTTTTGGGGTCTCCGCTGGGTTTCGTTGGGTTTTCCTTTGTCATCATGGTGGAAAAGTGTAAATTGTGGGTTTTGGAGATCATCATGTAGGTTAAGGGGGACTTTTGGGGTGGATCTATGGCTTTTGGGATTATCTTCCAGGTTTGGGGTTGATCGCGTTCTTGTTTGGGGTGTTTTTGAAGTGTTTTGTGGTCTCCATTGGATTTCGTTGGGTTCTCGTTGGTCGTTAAGTTCAATGGGAGTGGATTGTGGGTTTTGGAGAAGATCAAGTGAGTTTAGGGTGGTTTGGGGGGAAATTCATGGTATTGGGGTTTTTTCTTCTGATCCAGTTCTTTTTTGGCGTGTTTTTGACGTGTTTTTGGGTCTCCGTTGGGTTTTAGTTGGGTTTTGTTCGTAATCATGTTGGAAAATGGAAAATTCTGGGTTTTGGAGAACACCTGGTAGGTTTAGGATGGTTTTGGGATGGATCTATGTTTTTTTTTTTTTTTCTGTTTTTTGGGGGGTTGATCCTGTTCTTTTTTGGGGTGTTTATGCTGTTTTTTGGTGTCTCCGTTGGGCTTTGTTGGGTTCCTAATGGGTTTTATGGTGGTTGGGAGTGGACTTTGGGTTTTGGAGAACATCAGTGTGGTGTTTTTACCGTGCTGGGCAGCTAAACCCCACAACCGCTCTCTCACTCCCCCTCCTTTAGATGAGGAGGGGGAGAAGTAAAGCAAAGAACAACTCACGGGTTGAGATAAGGATAATTATTTAAAGGGAAATAATTATAATAATTAAATAAAGACTACCATGAACTAAACAATTTAACTAAGGGGAAGTAAAAGGGAAAAGGGGAACAAGGGAGGAAAACAAACAAACAAAATAAATGAAAGCTATATGGAAGTGCAGAGGAAAGAAATTACTCTCTACTTCCCACAAATGAGCGATGATTGACCACGTCCTTGAAGCAAGGCCTCAACGCACGCAGCCGGTGTTCGAGAGGAGGACCGAGGTCTTCTCAACGAGAGCCCACCCCTCCCCTCTTCTTCCTGTTTCCTCCTTTTATTGCTGAGTGTGACACCACATGGTATGGAATATCCCTTTGATTGGTTTAGGTCAGCTGCCATAGTGATGTTTCTCTCCTCACTTTTTGCCCACCCCCTAGGAGGGTTAGAGAAAGGCCCAATGCTGTGCCACTGCTGCTCAGCAGTAGACACAACACTGGTGTGATAACACTGCTGTTCCAGCTACAAGTACAGAGTACGGCACTGTATGGGCTGCTGCCGGGAAAGTTAACATTCCAGCCAGACCCAGTACAATCAGGTAGGTTTAGGGTGGTTTTGGGGTGGATCTATGATTTTGGGGATTTTCTTTCGTTTTTGGGCGTGTTCCTATTCTTTTTGGGGGTGTTTGTGACGTGTTTTATGGTCTCCGTTGGGTTTTGTTGCGTTTTCCGTTGTCATCGTGGTGGAAAATGGTAAATTGCGATTTTTGGAGAACTTCAGGTAGGTTTAGGGGGACTTCTGGGGTGGATTCATGGTATTTGAGTTTTTCTTCTGTTTTTTGGGGTGATCCTGTTCTTTTCTGGGGTATTTTTGACGTGTTTTTGGGTCTCCGTTGGGTTTCGTTGTGTTGTCAGTCGTCGTTAAGTTCAATGGGAGTGGATTGTGGGTTTTGGAGACGATCAAGTGAGTTTAGGGTGGTTTGGGGGGAAATTCATGGTATTGGGTTTTTTTCTTCTGATCCTGTTCTTTTTTGGCGTGTTTTTGACGTGTTTTTGGGTCTCCGTTGGGTTTTGTTGGGTTTTGTTCGTAATCATGTTGGAAAATGGAAAATTCTGGGTTTTGGAGAACACCTGGTAGGTTTAGGATGGTTTTGGGATGGATCTATGTTTTTTTTTTTTTTTTTTTTTTTTTCTGTTTTTTTGGGGGGTTGATCCTGTTCTTTTTTGGGGTGTTTTTGACGTGTTTTGGGGTCTCCGCTGGGTTTCGTTGGGTTTTCCTTTGTCATCATGGTGGAAAAGTGTAAATTGTGGGTTTTGGAGATCATCATGTAGGTTAAGGGGGACTTTTGGGGTGGATCTATGGCTTTTGGGATTATCTTCCAGGTTTGGGGTTGATCGCGTTCTTGTTTGGGGTGTTTTTGAAGTGTTTTGTGGTCTCCATTGGATTTCGTTGGGTTCTCGTTGGTCGTTAAGTTCAATGGGAGTGGATTGTGGGTTTTGGAGAAGATCAAGTGAGTTTAGGGTGGTTTGGGGGGAAATTCATGGTATTGGGGTTTTTTCTTCTGATCCAGTTCTTTTTGGGCGTGTTTTTGACGTGTTTTTGGGTCTCCGTTGGGTTTTAGTTGGGTTTTGTTCGTAATCATGTTGGAAAATGGAAAATTCTGGGTTTTGGAGAACACCTGGTAGGTTTAGGATGGTTTTGGGATGGATCTGTGGTTTTTTTTTTTTTTTTTTTTTTTTTTTCTGTTTTTTGGGGGGTTGATCCTGTTCTTTTTTGGGGTGTTTATGCTGTTTTTTGGTGTCTCCGTTGGGCTTTGTTGGGTTCCTAATGGGTTTTATGGTGGTTGGGAGTGGACTTTGGGTTTTGGAGAACATCAGTGTGGTGTTTTTACCGTGCTGGGCAGCTAAACCCCACAACCGCTCTCTCACTCCCCCTCCTTTAGATGAGGAGGGGGAGAAGTAAAGCAAAGAACAACTCACGGGTTGAGATAAGGATAATTATTTAAAGGGAAATAATTATAATAATTAAATAAAGACTACCATGAACTAAACAATTTAACTAAGGGGAAGTAAAAGGGAAAAGGGGAACAAGGGAGGAAAACAAACAAACAAAATAAATGAAAGCTATATGGAAGTGCAGAGGAAAGAAATTACTCTCTACTTCCCACAAATGAGCGATGATTGACCACGTCCTTGAAGCAAGGCCTCAACGCACGCAGCCGGTGTTCGAGAGGAGGACCGAGGTCTTCTCAACGAGAGCCCACCCCTCCCCTCTTCTTCCTGTTTCCTCCTTTTATTGCTGAGTGTGACACCACATGGTATGGAATATCCCTTTGATTGGTTTAGGTCAGCTGCCATGGTGATGTTTCTCTCCTCACTTTTTGCCCACCCCCTAGGAGGGTTAGAGAAAGGCCCAATGCTGTGCCACTGCTGCTCAGCAGTAGACACAACACTGGTGTGATAACACTGCTGTTCCAGCTACAAGTAAAGAGTACGGCACTGTATGGGCTGCTGCCGGGAAAGTTAACATTCCAGCCAGACCCAGTACAATCAGGTAGGTTTAGGGTGGTTTTGGGGTGGATCTATGATTTTGGGGATTTTCTTTCGTTTTTGGGCGTGATCCTATTCTTTTTGGGGGTGTTTGTGACGTGTTTTATGGTCTCCGTTGGGTTTTGTTGCGTTTTCCGTTGTCATCGTGGTGGAAAATGGTAAATTGCGATTTTTGGAGAACTTCAGGTAGGTTTAGGGGGACTTCTGGGGTGGATTCATGGTATTTGAGTTTTTCTTCTGTTTTTTGGGGTGATCCTGTTCTTTTCTGGGGTATTTTTGACGTGTTTTTGGGTCTCCGTTGGGTTTCGTTGTGTTGTCAGTCGTCGTTAAGTTCAATGGGAGTGGATTGTGGGTTTTGGAGACGATCAAGTGAGTTTAGGGTGGTTTGGGGGGAAATTCATGGTATTGGGTTTTTTTCTTCTGATCCTGTTCTTTTTTGGCGTGTTTTTGACGTGTTTTTGGGTCTCCGTTGGGTTTTAGTTGGGTTTTGTTCGTAATCATGTTGGAAAATGGAAAATTCTGGGTTTTGGAGAACACCTGGTAGGTTTAGGATGGTTTTGGGATGGATCTATGTTTTTTTTTTTTTTTGTTTTTTTTTTCTGTTTTTTGGGGGGGTTGATCCTGTTCTTTTTTGGGGTGTTTTTGACGTGTTTTGGGGTCTCCGCTGGGTTTCGTTGGGTTTTCCTTTGTCATCATGGTGGAAAAGTGTAAATTGTGGGTTTTGGAGATCATCATGTAGGTTAAGGGGGACTTTTGGGGTGGATCTATGGCTTTTGGGATTATCTTCCAGGTTTGGGGTTGATCGCGTTCTTGTTTGGGGTGTTTTTGAAGTGTTTTGTGGTCTCCATTGGATTTCGTTGGGTTCTCGTTGGTCGTTAAGTTCAATGGGAGTGGATTGTGGGTTTTGGAGAAGATCAAGTGAGTTTAGGGTGGTTTGGGGGGAAATTCATGGTATTGGGGTTTTTTCTTCTGATCCAGTTCTTTTTTGGCGTGTTTTTGACGTGTTTTTGGGTCTCCGTTGGGTTTTAGTTGGGTTTTGTTCGTAATCATGTTGGAAAATGGAAAATTCTGGGTTTTGGAGAACACCTGGTAGGTTTAGGATGGTTTGGGGATGGATCTATGGTTTTGTTTTTTTTTCTGTTTTTTGGGGGGTTGATCCTGTTCTTTTTTGGGGTGTTTATGCTGTTTTTTGGTGTCTCCGTTGGGCTTTGTTGGGTTCCTAATGGGTTTTATGGTGGTTGGGAGTGGACTTTGGGTTTTGGAGAACATCAGTGTGGTGTTTTTACCGTGCTGGGCAGCTAAACCCCACAACCGCTCTCTCACTCCCCCTCCTTTAGATGAGGAGGGGGAGAAGTAAAGCAAAGAACAACTCACGGGTTGAGATAAGGATAATTATTTAAAGGGAAATAATTATAATAATTAAATAAAGACTACCATGAACTAAACAATTTAACTAAGGGGAAGTAAAAGGGAAAAGGGGAACAAGGGAGGAAAACAAACAAACAAAATAAATGAAAGCTATATGGAAGTGCAGAGGAAAGAAATTACTCTCTACTTCCCACAAATGAGCGATGATTGACCACGTCCTTGAAGCAAGGCCTCAACGCACGCAGCCGGTGTTCGAGAGGAGGACCGAGGTCTTCTCAACGAGAGCCCACCCCTCCCCTCTTCTTCCTGTTTCCTCCTTTTATTGCTGAGTGTGACACCACATGGTATGGAATATCCCTTTGATTGGTTTAGGTCAGCTGCCATAGTGATGTTTCTCTCCTCACTTTTTGCCCACCCCCTAGGAGGGTTAGAGAAAGGCCCAATGCTGTGCCACTGCTGCTCAGCAGTAGACACAACACTGGTGTGATAACACTGCTGTTCCAGCTACAAGTACAGAGTACGGCACTGTATGGGCTGCTGCCGGGAAAGTTAACATTCCAGCCAGACCCAGTACAATCAGGTAGGTTTAGGGTGGTTTTGGGGTGGATCTATGATTTTGGGGATTTTCTTTCGTTTTGGGGCGTGATCCTATTCTTTTTGGGGGTGTTTGTGACGTGTTTTATGGTCTCCGTTGGGTTTTGTTGCGTTTTCCGTTGTCATCGTGGTGGAAAATGGTAAATTGCGATTTTTGGAGAACTTCAGGTAGGTTTAGGGGGACTTCTGGGGTGGATTCATGGTATTTGAGTTTTTCTTCTGTTTTTTGGGGTGATCCTGTTCTTTTCTGGGGTATTTTTGACGTGTTTTTGGGTCTCCGTTGGGTTTCGTTGTGTTGTCAGTCGTCGTTAAGTTCAATGGGAGTGGATTGTGGGTTTTGGAGACGATCAAGTGAGTTTAGGGTGGTTTGGGGGGAAATTCATGGTATTGGGTTTTTTTCTTCTGATCCTGTTCTTTTTTGGCGTGTTTTTGACGTGTTTTTGGGTCTCCGTTGGGTTTTAGTTGGGTTTTGTTCGTAATCATGTTGGAAAATGGAAAATTCTGGGTTTTGGAGAACACCTGGTAGGTTTAGGATGGTTTTGGGATGGATCTATGTTTTTTTTTTTTTTTTTTTTTTTTTTCTGTTTTTTTGGGGGGTTGATCCTGTTCTTTTTTGGGGTGTTTTTGACGTGTTTTGGGGTCTCCGCTGGGTTTCGTTGGGTTTTCCTTTGTCATCATGGTGGAAAAGTGTAAATTGTGGGTTTTGGAGATCATCATGTAGGTTAAGGGGGACTTTTGGGGTGGATCTATGGCTTTTGGGATTATCTTCCAGGTTTGGGGTTGATCGCGTTCTTGTTTGGGGTGTTTTTGAAGTGTTTTGTGGTCTCCATTGGATTTCGTTGGGTTCTCGTTGGTCGTTAAGTTCAATGGGAGTGGATTGTGGGTTTTGGAGAAGATCAAGTGAGTTTAGGGTGGTTTGGGGGGAAATTCATGGTATTGGGGTTTTTTCTTCTGATCCAGTTCTTTTTTGGCGTGTTTTTGACGTGTTTTTGGGTCTCCGTTGGGTTTTAGTTGGGTTTTGTTCGTAATCATGTTGGAAAATGGAAAATTCTGGGTTTTGGAGAACACCTGGTAGGTTTAGGATGGTTTTGGGATGGATCTATGTTTTTTTTTTTTTTTCTGTTTTTTGGGGGGTTGATCCTGTTCTTTTTTGGGGTGTTTATGCTGTTTTTTGGTGTCTCCGTTGGGCTTTGTTGGGTTCCTAATGGGTTTTATGGTGGTTGGGAGTGGACTTTGGGTTTTGGAGAACATCAGTGTGGTGTTTTTACCGTGCTGGGCAGCTAAACCCCACAACCGCTCTCTCACTCCCCCTCCTTTAGATGAGGAGGGGGAGAAGTAAAGCAAAGAACAACTCACGGGTTGAGATAAGGATAATTATTTAAAGGGAAATAATTATAATAATTAAATAAAGACTACCATGAACTAAACAATTTAACTAAGGGGAAGTAAAAGGGAAAAGGGGAACAAGGGAGGAAAACAAACAAACAAAATAAATGAAAGCTATATGGAAGTGCAGAGGAAAGAAATTACTCTCTACTTCCCACAAATGAGCGATGATTGACCACGTCCTTGAAGCAAGGCCTCAACGCACGCAGCCGGTGTTCGAGAGGAGGACCGAGGTCTTCTCAACGAGAGCCCACCCCTCCCCTCTTCTTCCTGTTTCCTCCTTTTATTGCTGAGTGTGACACCACATGGTATGGAATATCCCTTTGATTGGTTTAGGTCAGCTGCCATAGTGATGTTTCTCTCCTCACTTTTTGCCCACCCCCTAGGAGGGTTAGAGAAAGGCCCAATGCTGTGCCACTGCTGCTCAGCAGTAGACACAACACTGGTGTGATAACACTGCTGTTCCAGCTACAAGTACAGAGTACGGCACTGTATGGGCTGCTGCCGGGAAAGTTAACATTCCAGCCAGACCCAGTACAATCAGGTAGGTTTAGGGTGGTTTTGGGGTGGATCTATGATTTTGGGGATTTTCTTTCGTTTTTGGGCGTGTTCCTATTCTTTTTGGGGGTGTTTGTGACGTGTTTTATGGTCTCCGTTGGGTTTTGTTGCGTTTTCCGTTGTCATCGTGGTGGAAAATGGTAAATTGCGATTTTTGGAGAACTTCAGGTAGGTTTAGGGGGACTTCTGGGGTGGATTCATGGTATTTGAGTTTTTCTTCTGTTTTTTGGGGTGATCCTGTTCTTTTCTGGGGTATTTTTGACGTGTTTTTGGGTCTCCGTTGGGTTTCGTTGTGTTGTCAGTCGTCGTTAAGTTCAATGGGAGTGGATTGTGGGTTTTGGAGACGATCAAGTGAGTTTAGGGTGGTTTGGGGGGAAATTCATGGTATTGGGTTTTTTTCTTCTGATCCTGTTCTTTTTTGGCGTGTTTTTGACGTGTTTTTGGGTCTCCGTTGGGTTTTGTTGGGTTTTGTTCGTAATCATGTTGGAAAATGGAAAATTCTGGGTTTTGGAGAACACCTGGTAGGTTTAGGATGGTTTTGGGATGGATCTATGGTTTTGTTTTTTTTTTTTTTTTTTCTGTTTTTTTGGGGGGTTGATCCTGTTCTTTTTTGGGGTGTTTTTGACGTGTTTTGGGGTCTCCGCTGGGTTTCGTTGGGTTTTCCTTTGTCATCATGGTGGAAAAGTGTAAATTGTGGGTTTTGGAGATCATCATGTAGGTTAAGGGGGACTTTTGGGGTGGATCTATGGCTTTTGGGATTATCTTCCAGGTTTGGGGTTGATCGCGTTCTTGTTTGGGGTGTTTTTGAAGTGTTTTGTGGTCTCCATTGGATTTCGTTGGGTTCTCGTTGGTCGTTAAGTTCAATGGGAGTGGATTGTGGGTTTTGGAGAAGATCAAGTGAGTTTAGGGTGGTTTGGGGGGAAATTCATGGTATTGGGGTTTTTTCTTCTGATCCAGTTCTTTTTGGGCGTGTTTTTGACGTGTTTTTGGGTCTCCGTTGGGTTTTAGTTGGGTTTTGTTCGTAATCATGTTGGAAAATGGAAAATTCTGGGTTTTGGAGAACACCTGGTAGGTTTAGGATGGTTTTGGGATGGATCTATGGTTTTTTTGTTTTTTTTTTTTTTTTTTTCTGTTTTTTGGGGGGTTGATCCTGTTCTTTTTTGGGGTGTTTATGCTGTTTTTTGGTGTCTCCGTTGGGCTTTGTTGGGTTCCTAATGGGTTTTATGGTGGTTGGGAGTGGACTTTGGGTTTTGGAGAACATCAGTGTGGTGTTTTTACCGTGCTGGGCAGCTAAACCCCACAACCGCTCTCTCACTCCCCCTCCTTTAGATGAGGAGGGGGAGAAGTAAAGCAAAGAACAACTCACGGGTTGAGATAAGGATAATTATTTAAAGGGAAATAATTATAATAATTAAATAAAGACTACCATGAACTAAACAATTTAACTAAGGGGAAGTAAAAGGGAAAAGGGGAACAAGGGAGGAAAACAAACAAACAAAATAAATGAAAGCTATATGGAAGTGCAGAGGAAAGAAATTACTCTCTACTTCCCACAAATGAGCGATGATTGACCACGTCCTTGAAGCAAGGCCTCAACGCACGCAGCCGGTGTTCGAGAGGAGGACCGAGGTCTTCTCAACGAGAGCCCACCCCTCCCCTCTTCTTCCTGTTTCCTCCTTTTATTGCTGAGTGTGACACCACATGGTATGGAATATCCCTTTGATTGGTTTAGGTCAGCTGCCATAGTGATGTTTCTCTCCTCACTTTTTGCCCACCCCCTAGGAGGGTTAGAGAAAGGCCCAATGCTGTGCCACTGCTGCTCAGCAGTAGACACAACACTGGTGTGATAACACTGCTGTTCCAGCTACAAGTACAGAGTACGGCACTGTATGGGCTGCTGCCGGGAAAGTTAACATTCCAGCCAGACCCAGTACAATCAGGTAGGTTTAGGGTGGTTTTGGGGTGGATCTATGATTTTGGGGATTTTCTTTCGTTTTGGGGCGTGATCCTATTCTTTTTGGGGGTGTTTGTGACGTGTTTTATGGTCTCCGTTGGGTTTTGTTGCGTTTTCCGTTGTCATCGTGGTGGAAAATGGTAAATTGCGATTTTTGGAGAACTTCAGGTAGGTTTAGGGGGACTTCTGGGGTGGATTCATGGTATTTGAGTTTTTCTTCTGTTTTTTGGGGTGATCCTGTTCTTTTCTGGGGTATTTTTGACGTGTTTTTGGGTCTCCGTTGGGTTTCGTTGTGTTGTCAGTCGTCGTTAAGTTCAATGGGAGTGGATTGTGGGTTTTGGAGACGATCAAGTGAGTTTAGGGTGGTTTGGGGGGAAATTCATGGTATTGGGTTTTTTTCTTCTGATCCTGTTCTTTTTTGGCGTGTTTTTGACGTGTTTTTGGGTCTCCGTTGGGTTTTAGTTGGGTTTTGTTCGTAATCATGTTGGAAAATGGAAAATTCTGGGTTTTGGAGAACACCTGGTAGGTTTAGGATGGTTTTGGGATGGATCTATGTTTTTTTTTTTTTTTCTGTTTTTTGGGGGGTTGATCCTGTTCTTTTTTGGGGTGTTTATGCTGTTTTTTGGTGTCTCCGTTGGGCTTTGTTGGGTTCCTAATGGGTTTTATGGTGGTTGGGAGTGGACTTTGGGTTTTGGAGAACATCAGTGTGGTGTTTTTACCGTGCTGGGCAGCTAAACCCCACAACCGCTCTCTCACTCCCCCTCCTTTAGATGAGGAGGGGGAGAAGTAAAGCAAAGAACAACTCACGGGTTGAGATAAGGATAATTATTTAAAGGGAAATAATTATAATAATTAAATAAAGACTACCATGAACTAAACAATTTAACTAAGGGGAAGTAAAAGGGAAAAGGGGAACAAGGGAGGAAAACAAACAAACAAAATAAATGAAAGCTATATGGAAGTGCAGAGGAAAGAAATTACTCTCTACTTCCCACAAATGAGCGATGATTGACCACGTCCTTGAAGCAAGGCCTCAACGCACGCAGCCGGTGTTCGAGAGGAGGACCGAGGTCTTCTCAACGAGAGCCCACCCCTCCCCTCTTCTTCCTGTTTCCTCCTTTTATTGCTGAGTGTGACACCACATGGTATGGAATATCCCTTTGATTGGTTTAGGTCAGCTGCCATAGTGATGTTTCTCTCCTCACTTTTTGCCCACCCCCTAGGAGGGTTAGAGAAAGGCCCAATGCTGTGCCACTGCTGCTCAGCAGTAGACACAACACTGGTGTGATAACACTGCTGTTCCAGCTACAAGTACAGAGTACGGCACTGTATGGGCTGCTGCCGGGAAAGTTAACATTCCAGCCAGACCCAGTACAATCAGGTAGGTTTAGGGTGGTTTTGGGGTGGATCTATGATTTTGGGGATTTTCTTTCGTTTTTGGGCGTGTTCCTATTCTTTTTGGGGGTGTTTGTGACGTGTTTTATGGTCTCCGTTGGGTTTTGTTGCGTTTTCCGTTGTCATCGTGGTGGAAAATGGTAAATTGCGATTTTTGGAGAACTTCAGGTAGGTTTAGGGGGACTTCTGGGGTGGATTCATGGTATTTGAGTTTTTCTTCTGTTTTTTGGGGTGATCCTGTTCTTTTCTGGGGTATTTTTGACGTGTTTTTGGGTCTCCGTTGGGTTTCGTTGTGTTGTCAGTCGTCGTTAAGTTCAATGGGAGTGGATTGTGGGTTTTGGAGACGATCAAGTGAGTTTAGGGTGGTTTGGGGGGAAATTCATGGTATTGGGTTTTTTTCTTCTGATCCTGTTCTTTTTTGGCGTGTTTTTGACGTGTTTTTGGGTCTCCGTTGGGTTTTGTTGGGTTTTGTTCGTAATCATGTTGGAAAATGGAAAATTCTGGGTTTTGGAGAACACCTGGTAGGTTTAGGATGGTTTTGGGATGGATCTATGGTTTTGTTTTTTTTTTTTTTTTTTCTGTTTTTTTGGGGGGTTGATCCTGTTCTTTTTTGGGGTGTTTTTGACGTGTTTTGGGGTCTCCGCTGGGTTTCGTTGGGTTTTCCTTTGTCATCATGGTGGAAAAATGTAAATTGTGGGTTTTGGAGATCATCATGTAGGTTAAGGGGGACTTTTGGGGTGGATCTATGGCTTTTGGGATTATCTTCCAGGTTTGGGGTTGATCGCGTTCTTGTTTGGGGTGTTTTTGAAGTGTTTTGTGGTCTCCATTGGATTTCGTTGGGTTCTCGTTGGTCGTTAAGTTCAATGGGAGTGGATTATGGGTTTTGGAGAAGATCAAGTGAGTTTAGGGTGGTTTGGGGGGAAATTCATGGTATTGGGGTTTTTTCTTCTGATCCAGTTCTTTTTTGGCGTGTTTTTGACGTGTTTTTGGGTCTCCGTTGGGTTTTAGTTGGGTTTTGTTCGTAATCATGTTGGAAAATGGAAAATTCTGGGTTTTGGAGAACACCTGGTAGGTTTAGGATGGTTTTGGGATGGATCTGTGGTTTTTTTTTTTTTTTTTTTTTTTCTGTTTTTTGGGGGGTTGATCCTGTTCTTTTTTGGGGTGTTTATGCTGTTTTTTGGTGTCTCCGTTGGGCTTTGTTGGGTTCCTAATGGGTTTTATGGTGGTTGGGAGTGGACTTTGGGTTTTGGAGAACATCAGTGTGGTGTTTTTACCGTGCTGGGCAGCTAAACCCCACAACCGCTCTCTCACTCCCCCTCCTTTAGATGAGGAGGGGGAGAAGTAAAGCAAAGAACAACTCACGGGTTGAGATAAGGATAATTATTTAAAGGGAAATAATTATAATAATTAAATAAAGACTACCATGAACTAAACAATTTAACTAAGGGGAAGTAAAAGGGAAAAGGGGAACAAGGGAGGAAAACAAACAAACAAAATAAATGAAAGCTATATGGAAGTGCAGAGGAAAGAAATTACTCTCTACTTCCCACAAATGAGCGATGATTGACCACGTCCTTGAAGCAAGGCCTCAACGCACGCAGCCGGTGTTCGAGAGGAGGACCGAGGTCTTCTCAACGAGAGCCCACCCCTCCCCTCTTCTTCCTGTTTCCTCCTTTTATTGCTGAGTGTGACACCACATGGTATGGAATATCCCTTTGATTGGTTTAGGTCAGCTGCCATGGTGATGTTTCTCTCCTCACTTTTTGCCCACCCCCTAGGAGGGTTAGAGAAAGGCCCAATGCTGTGCCACTGCTGCTCAGCAGTAGACACAACACTGGTGTGATAACACTGCTGTTCCAGCTACAAGTACAGAGTACGGCACTGTATGGGCTGCTGCCGGGAAAGTTAACATTCCAGCCAGACCCAGTACAATCAGGTAGGTTTAGGGTGGTTTTGGGGTGGATCTATGATTTTGGGGATTTTCTTTCGTTTTTGGGCGTGATCCTATTCTTTTTGGGGGTGTTTGTGACGTGTTTTATGGTCTCCGTTGGGTTTTGTTGCGTTTTCTGTTGTCATCGTGGTGGAAAATGGTAAATTGCGATTTTTGGAGAACTTCAGGTAGGTTTAGGGGGACTTCTGGGGTGGATTCATGGTATTTGAGTTTTTCTTCTGTTTTTTGGGGTGATCCTGTTCTTTTCTGGGGTATTTTTGACGTGTTTTTGGGTCTCCGTTGGGTTTCGTTGTGTTGTCAGTCGTCGTTAAGTTCAATGGGAGTGGATTGTGGGTTTTGGAGACGATCAAGTGAGTTTAGGGTGGTTTGGGGGGAAATTCATGGTATTGGGTTTTTTTCTTCTGATCCTGTTCTTTTTTGGCGTGTTTTTGACGTGTTTTTGGGTCTCCGTTGGGTTTTAGTTGGGTTTTGTTCGTAATCATGTTGGAAAATGGAAAATTCTGGGTTTTGGAGAACACCTGGTAGGTTTAGGATGGTTTTGGGATGGATCTATGTTTTTTTTTTTTTTTTTTTTTTTTCTGTTTTTTGGGGGGGTTGATCCTGTTCTTTTTTGGGGTGTTTTTGACGTGTTTTGGGGTCTCCGCTGGTTTTCGTTGGGTTTTCCTTTGTCATCATGGTGGAAAAGTGTAAATTGTGGGTTTTGGAGATCATCATGTAGGTTAAGGGGGACTTTTGGGGTGGATCTATGGCTTTTGGGATTATCTTCCAGGTTTGGGGTTGATCGCGTTCTTGTTTGGGGTGTTTTTGAAGTGTTTTGTGGTCTCCATTGGATTTCGTTGGGTTCTCGTTGGTCGTTAAGTTCAATGGGAGTGGATTGTGGGTTTTGGAGAAGATCAAGTGAGTTTAGGGTGGTTTGGGGGGAAATTCATGGTATTGGGGTTTTTTCTTCTGATCCAGTTCTTTTTTGGCGTGTTTTTGACGTGTTTTTGGGTCTCCGTTGGGTTTTAGTTGGGTTTTGTTCGTAATCATGTTGGAAAATGGAAAATTCTGGGTTTTGGAGAACACCTGGTAGGTTTAGGATGGTTTTGGGATGGATCTATGGTTTTGTTTTTTTTTCTGTTTTTTGGGGGGTTGATCCTGTTCTTTTTTGGGGTGTTTATGCTGTTTTTTGGTGTCTCCGTTGGGCTTTGTTGGGTTCCTAATGGGTTTTATGGTGGTTGGGAGTGGACTTTGGGTTTTGGAGAACATCAGTGTGGTGTTTTTACCGTGCTGGGCAGCTAAACCCCACAACCGCTCTCTCACTCCCCCTCCTTTAGATGAGGAGGGGGAGAAGTAAAGCAAAGAACAACTCACGGGTTGAGATAAGGATAATTATTTAAAGGGAAATAATTATAATAATTAAATAAAGACTACCATGAACTAAACAATTTAACTAAGGGGAAGTAAAAGGGAAAAGGGGAACAAGGGAGGAAAACAAACAAACAAAATAAATGAAAGCTATATGGAAGTGCAGAGGAAAGAAATTACTCTCTACTTCCCACAAATGAGCGATGATTGACCACGTCCTTGAAGCAAGGCCTCAACGCACGCAGCCGGTGTTCGAGAGGAGGACCGAGGTCTTCTCAACGAGAGCCCACCCCTCCCCTCTTCTTCCTGTTTCCTCCTTTTATTGCTGAGTGTGACACCACATGGTATGGAATATCCCTTTGATTGGTTTAGGTCAGCTGCCATAGTGATGTTTCTCTCCTCACTTTTTGCCCACCCCCTAGGAGGGTTAGAGAAAGGCCCAATGCTGTGCCACTGCTGCTCAGCAGTAGACACAACACTGGTGTGATAACACTGCTGTTCCAGCTACAAGTACAGAGTACGGCACTGTATGGGCTGCTGCCGGGAAAGTTAACATTCCAGCCAGACCCAGTACAATCAGGTAGGTTTAGGGTGGTTTTGGGGTGGATCTATGATTTTGGGGATTTTCTTTCGTTTTGGGGCGTGATCCTATTCTTTTTGGGGGTGTTTGTGACGTGTTTTATGGTCTCCGTTGGGTTTTGTTGCGTTTTCCGTTGTCATCGTGGTGGAAAATGGTAAATTGCGATTTTTGGAGAACTTCAGGTAGGTTTAGGGGGACTTCTGGGGTGGATTCATGGTATTTGAGTTTTTCTTCTGTTTTTTGGGGTGATCCTGTTCTTTTCTGGGGTATTTTTGACGTGTTTTTGGGTCTCCGTTGGGTTTCGTTGTGTTGTCAGTCGTCGTTAAGTTCAATGGGAGTGGATTGTGGGTTTTGGAGACGATCAAGTGAGTTTAGGGTGGTTTGGGGGGAAATTCATGGTATTGGGTTTTTTTCTTCTGATCCTGTTCTTTTTTGGCGTGTTTTTGACGTGTTTTTGGGTCTCCGTTGGGTTTTAGTTGGGTTTTGTTCGTAATCATGTTGGAAAATGGAAAATTCTGGGTTTTGGAGAACACCTGGTAGGTTTAGGATGGTTTTGGGATGGATCTATGTTTTTTTTTTTTTTTTTTTTTTTTTTCTGTTTTTTTGGGGGGTTGATCCTGTTCTTTTTTGGGGTGTTTTTGACGTGTTTTGGGGTCTCCGCTGGGTTTCGTTGGGTTTTCCTTTGTCATCATGGTGGAAAAGTGTAAATTGTGGGTTTTGGAGATCATCATGTAGGTTAAGGGGGACTTTTGGGGTGGATCTATGGCTTTTGGGATTATCTTCCAGGTTTGGGGTTGATCGCGTTCTTGTTTGGGGTGTTTTTGAAGTGTTTTGTGGTCTCCATTGGATTTCGTTGGGTTCTCGTTGGTCGTTAAGTTCAATGGGAGTGGATTGTGGGTTTTGGAGAAGATCAAGTGAGTTTAGGGTGGTTTGGGGGGAAATTCATGGTATTGGGGTTTTTTCTTCTGATCCAGTTCTTTTTGGGCGTGTTTTTGACGTGTTTTTGGGTCTCCGTTGGGTTTTAGTTGGGTTTTGTTCGTAATCATGTTGGAAAATGGAAAATTCTGGGTTTTGGAGAACACCTGGTAGGTTTAGGATGGTTTTGGGATGGATCTATGTTTTTTTTTTTTTTTCTGTTTTTTGGGGGGTTGATCCTGTTCTTTTTTGGGGTGTTTATGCTGTTTTTTGGTGTCTCCGTTGGGCTTTGTTGGGTTCCTAATGGGTTTTATGGTGGTTGGGAGTGGACTTTGGGTTTTGGAGAACATCAGTGTGGTGTTTTTACCGTGCTGGGCAGCTAAACCCCACAACCGCTCTCTCACTCCCCCTCCTTTAGATGAGGAGGGGGAGAAGTAAAGCAAAGAACAACTCACGGGTTGAGATAAGGATAATTATTTAAAGGGAAATAATTATAATAATTAAATAAAGACTACCATGAACTAAACAATTTAACTAAGGGGAAGTAAAAGGGAAAAGGGGAACAAGGGAGGAAAACAAACAAACAAAATAAATGAAAGCTATATGGAAGTGCAGAGGAAAGAAATTACTCTCTACTTCCCACAAATGAGCGATGATTGACCACGTCCTTGAAGCAAGGCCTCAACGCACGCAGCCGGTGTTCGAGAGGAGGACCGAGGTCTTCTCAACGAGAGCCCACCCCTCCCCTCTTCTTCCTGTTTCCTCCTTTTATTGCTGAGTGTGACACCACATGGTATGGAATATCCCTTTGATTGGTTTAGGTCAGCTGCCATAGTGATGTTTCTCTCCTCACTTTTTGCCCACCCCCTAGGAGGGTTAGAGAAAGGCCCAATGCTGTGCCACTGCTGCTCAGCAGTAGACACAACACTGGTGTGATAACACTGCTGTTCCAGCTACAAGTACAGAGTACGGCACTGTATGGGCTGCTGCCGGGAAAGTTAACATTCCAGCCAGACCCAGTACAATCAGGTAGGTTTAGGGTGGTTTTGGGGTGGATCTATGATTTTGGGGATTTTCTTTCGTTTTTGGGCGTGTTCCTATTCTTTTTGGGGGTGTTTGTGACGTGTTTTATGGTCTCCGTTGGGTTTTGTTGCGTTTTCCGTTGTCATCGTGGTGGAAAATGGTAAATTGCGATTTTTGGAGAACTTCAGGTAGGTTTAGGGGGACTTCTGGGGTGGATTCATGGTATTTGAGTTTTTCTTCTGTTTTTTGGGGTGATCCTGTTCTTTTCTGGGGTATTTTTGACGTGTTTTTGGGTCTCCGTTGGGTTTCGTTGTGTTGTCAGTCGTCGTTAAGTTCAATGGGAGTGGATTGTGGGTTTTGGAGACGATCAAGTGAGTTTAGGGTGGTTTGGGGGGAAATTCATGGTATTGGGTTTTTTTCTTCTGATCCTGTTCTTTTTTGGCGTGTTTTTGACGTGTTTTTGGGTCTCCGTTGGGTTTTGTTGGGTTTTGTTCGTAATCATGTTGGAAAATGGAAAATTCTGGGTTTTGGAGAACACCTGGTAGGTTTAGGATGGTTTTGGGATGGATCTATGGTTTTGTTTTTTTTTTTTTTTTTTCTGTTTTTTTGGGGGGTTGATCCTGTTCTTTTTTGGGGTGTTTTTGACGTGTTTTGGGGTCTCCGCTGGGTTTCGTTGGGTTTTCCTTTGTCATCATGGTGGAAAAGTGTAAATTGTGGGTTTTGGAGATCATCATGTAGGTTAAGGGGGACTTTTGGGGTGGATCTATGGCTTTTGGGATTATCTTCCAGGTTTGGGGTTGATCGCGTTCTTGTTTGGGGTGTTTTTGAAGTGTTTTGTGGTCTCCATTGGATTTCGTTGGGTTCTCGTTGGTCGTTAAGTTCAATGGGAGTGGATTGTGGGTTTTGGAGAAGATCAAGTGAGTTTAGGGTGGTTTGGGGGGAAATTCATGGTATTGGGGTTTTTTCTTCTGATCCAGTTCTTTTTGGGCGTGTTTTTGACGTGTTTTTGGGTCTCCGTTGGGTTTTAGTTGGGTTTTGTTCGTAATCATGTTGGAAAATGGAAAATTCTGGGTTTTGGAGAACACCTGGTAGGTTTAGGATGGTTTTGGGATGGATCTATGGTTTTTTTTTTTTTTTTTTTTTTTTTCTGTTTTTTGGGGGGTTGATCCTGTTCTTTTTTGGGGTGTTTATGCTGTTTTTTGGTGTCTCCGTTGGGCTTTGTTGGGTTCCTAATGGGTTTTATGGTGGTTGGGAGTGGACTTTGGGTTTTGGAGAACATCAGTGTGGTGTTTTTACCGTGCTGGGCAGCTAAACCCCACAACCGCTCTCTCACTCCCCCTCCTTTAGATGAGGAGGGGGAGAAGTAAAGCAAAGAACAACTCACGGGTTGAGATAAGGATAATTATTTAAAGGGAAATAATTATAATAATTAAATAAAGACTACCATGAACTAAACAATTTAACTAAGGGGAAGTAAAAGGGAAAAGGGGAACAAGGGAGGAAAACAAACAAACAAAATAAATGAAAGCTATATGGAAGTGCAGAGGAAAGAAATTACTCTCTACTTCCCACAAATGAGCGATGATTGACCACGTCCTTGAAGCAAGGCCTCAACGCACGCAGCCGGTGTTCGAGAGGAGGACCGAGGTCTTCTCAACGAGAGCCCACCCCTCCCCTCTTCTTCCTGTTTCCTCCTTTTATTGCTGAGTGTGACACCACATGGTATGGAATATCCCTTTGATTGGTTTAGGTCAGCTGCCATAGTGATGTTTCTCTCCTCACTTTTTGCCCACCCCCTAGGAGGGTTAGAGAAAGGCCCAATGCTGTGCCACTGCTGCTCAGCAGTAGACACAACAGTGGTGTGATAACACTGCTGTTCCAGCTACAAGTACAGAGTACGGCACTGTATGGGCTGCTGCCGGGAAAGTTAACATTCCAGCCAGACCCAGTACAATCAGGTAGGTTTAGGGTGGTTTTGGGGTGGATCTATGATTTTGGGGATTTTCTTTCGTTTTGGGGCGTGATCCTATTCTTTTTGGGGGTGTTTGTGACGTGTTTTATGGTCTCCGTTGGGTTTTGTTGCGTTTTCCGTTGTCATCGTGGTGGAAAATGGTAAATTGCGATTTTTGGAGAACTTCAGGTAGGTTTAGGGGGACTTCTGGGGTGGATTCATGGTATTTGAGTTTTTCTTCTGTTTTTTGGGGTGATCCTGTTCTTTTCTGGGGTATTTTTGACGTGTTTTTGGGTCTCCGTTGGGTTTCGTTGTGTTGTCAGTCGTCGTTAAGTTCAATGGGAGTGGATTGTGGGTTTTGGAGACGATCAAGTGAGTTTAGGGTGGTTTGGGGGGAAATTCATGGTATTGGGTTTTTTTCTTCTGATCCTGTTCTTTTTTGGCGTGTTTTTGACGTGTTTTTGGGTCTCCGTTGGGTTTTAGTTGGGTTTTGTTCGTAATCATGTTGGAAAATGGAAAATTCTGGGTTTTGGAGAACACCTGGTAGGTTTAGGATGGTTTTGGGATGGATCTATGTTTTTTTTTTTTTTTCTGTTTTTTGGGGGGTTGATCCTGTTCTTTTTTGGGGTGTTTATGCTGTTTTTTGGTGTCTCCGTTGGGCTTTGTTGGGTTCCTAATGGGTTTTATGGTGGTTGGGAGTGGACTTTGGGTTTTGGAGAACATCAGTGTGGTGTTTTTACCGTGCTGGGCAGCTAAACCCCACAACCGCTCTCTCACTCCCCCTCCTTTAGATGAGGAGGGGGAGAAGTAAAGCAAAGAACAACTCACGGGTTGAGATAAGGATAATTATTTAAAGGGAAATAATTATAATAATTAAATAAAGACTACCATGAACTAAACAATTTAACTAAGGGGAAGTAAAAGGGAAAAGGGGAACAAGGGAGGAAAACAAACAAACAAAATAAATGAAAGCTATATGGAAGTGCAGAGGAAAGAAATTACTCTCTACTTCCCACAAATGAGCGATGATTGACCACGTCCTTGAAGCAAGGCCTCAACGCACGCAGCCGGTGTTCGAGAGGAGGACCGAGGTCTTCTCAACGAGAGCCCACCCCTCCCCTCTTCTTCCTGTTTCCTCCTTTTATTGCTGAGTGTGACACCACATGGTATGGAATATCCCTTTGATTGGTTTAGGTCAGCTGCCATAGTGATGTTTCTCTCCTCACTTTTTGCCCACCCCCTAGGAGGGTTAGAGAAAGGCCCAATGCTGTGCCACTGCTGCTCAGCAGTAGACACAACACTGGTGTGATAACACTGCTGTTCCAGCTACAAGTACAGAGTACGGCACTGTATGGGCTGCTGCCGGGAAAGTTAACATTCCAGCCAGACCCAGTACAATCAGGTAGGTTTAGGGTGGTTTTGGGGTGGATCTATGATTTTGGGGATTTTCTTTCGTTTTGGGGCGTGATCCTATTCTTTTTGGGGGTGTTTGTGACGTGTTTTATGGTCTCCGTTGGGTTTTGTTGCGTTTTCCGTTGTCATCGTGGTGGAAAATGGTAAATTGCGATTTTTGGAGAACTTCAGGTAGGTTTAGGGGGACTTCTGGGGTGGATTCATGGTATTTGAGTTTTTCTTCTGTTTTTTGGGGTGATCCTGTTCTTTTCTGGGGTATTTTTGACGTGTTTTTGGGTCTCCGTTGGGTTTCGTTGTGTTGTCAGTCGTCGTTAAGTTCAATGGGAGTGGATTGTGGGTTTTGGAGACGATCAAGTGAGTTTAGGGTGGTTTGGGGGGAAATTCATGGTATTGGGTTTTTTTCTTCTGATCCTGTTCTTTTTTGGCGTGTTTTTGACGTGTTTTTGGGTCTCCGTTGGGTTTTAGTTGGGTTTTGTTCGTAATCATGTTGGAAAATGGAAAATTCTGGGTTTTGGAGAACACCTGGTAGGTTTAGGATGGTTTTGGGATGGATCTATGGTTTTGTTTTTTTTTTTTTTTTTTTCTGTTTTTTGGGGGGGTTGATCCTGTTCTTTTTTGGGGTGTTTTTGACGTGTTTTGGGGTCTCCGCTGGGTTTCGTTGGGTTTTCCTTTGTCATCATGGTGGAAAAGTGTAAATTGTGGGTTTTGGAGATCATCATGTAGGTTAAGGGGGACTTTTGGGGTGGATCTATGGCTTTTGGGATTATCTTCCAGGTTTGGGGTTGATCGCGTTCTTGTTTGGGGTGTTTTTGAAGTGTTTTGTGGTCTCCATTGGATTTCGTTGGGTTCTCGTTGGTCGTTAAGTTCAATGGGAGTGGATTGTGGGTTTTGGAGAAGATCAAGTGAGTTTAGGGTGGTTTGGGGGGAAATTCATGGTATTGGGGTTTTTTCTTCTGATCCAGTTCTTTTTGGGCGTGTTTTTGACGTGTTTTTGGGTCTCCGTTGGGTTTTAGTTGGGTTTTGTTCGTAATCATGTTGGAAAATGGAAAATTCTGGGTTTTGGAGAACACCTGGTAGGTTTAGGATGGTTTTGGGATGGATCTATGGTTTTTTTGTTTTTTTTTTTTTTTTTTCTGTTTTTTGGGGGGTTGATCCTGTTCTTTTTTGGGGTGTTTATGCTGTTTTTTGGTGTCTCCGTTGGGCTTTGTTGGGTTCCTAATGGGTTTTATGGTGGTTGGGAGTGGACTTTGGGTTTTGGAGAACATCAGTGTGGTGTTTTTACCGTGCTGGGCAGCTAAACCCCACAACCGCTCTCTCACTCCCCCTCCTTTAGATGAGGAGGGGGAGAAGTAAAGCAAAGAACAACTCACGGGTTGAGATAAGGATAATTATTTAAAGGGAAATAATTATAATAATTAAATAAAGACTACCATGAACTAAACAATTTAACTAAGGGGAAGTAAAAGGGAAAAGGGGAACAAGGGAGGAAAACAAACAAACAAAATAAATGAAAGCTATATGGAAGTGCAGAGGAAAGAAATTACTCTCTACTTCCCACAAATGAGCGATGATTGACCACGTCCTTGAAGCAAGGCCTCAACGCACGCAGCCGGTGTTCGAGAGGAGGACCGAGGTCTTCTCAACGAGAGCCCACCCCTCCCCTCTTCTTCCTGTTTCCTCCTTTTATTGCTGAGTGTGACACCACATGGTATGGAATATCCCTTTGATTGGTTTAGGTCAGCTGCCATAGTGATGTTTCTCTCCTCACTTTTTGCCCACCCCCTAGGAGGGTTAGAGAAAGGCCCAATGCTGTGCCACTGCTGCTCAGCAGTAGACACAACACTGGTGTGATAACACTGCTGTTCCAGCTACAAGTACAGAGTACGGCACTGTATGGGCTGCTGCCGGGAAAGTTAACATTCCAGCCAGACCCAGTACAATCAGGTAGGTTTAGGGTGGTTTTGGGGTGGATCTATGATTTTGGGGATTTTCTTTCGTTTTGGGGCGTGATCCTATTCTTTTTGGGGGTGTTTGTGACGTGTTTTATGGTCTCCGTTGGGTTTTGTTGCGTTTTCCGTTGTCATCGTGGTGGAAAATGGTAAATTGCGATTTTTGGAGAACTTCAGGTAGGTTTAGGGGGACTTCTGGGGTGGATTCATGGTATTTGAGTTTTTCTTCTGTTTTTTGGGGTGATCCTGTTCTTTTCTGGGGTATTTTTGACGTGTTTTTGGGTCTCCGTTGGGTTTCGTTGTGTTGTCAGTCGTCGTTAAGTTCAATGGGAGTGGATTGTGGGTTTTGGAGACGATCAAGTGAGTTTAGGGTGGTTTGGGGGGAAATTCATGGTATTGGGTTTTTTTCTTCTGATCCTGTTCTTTTTTGGCGTGTTTTTGACGTGTTTTTGGGTCTCCGTTGGGTTTTAGTTGGGTTTTGTTCGTAATCATGTTGGAAAATGGAAAATTCTGGGTTTTGGAGAACACCTGGTAGGTTTAGGATGGTTTTGGGATGGATCTATGTTTTTTTTTTTTTTTCTGTTTTTTGGGGGGTTGATCCTGTTCTTTTTTGGGGTGTTTATGCTGTTTTTTGGTGTCTCCGTTGGGCTTTGTTGGGTTCCTAATGGGTTTTATGGTGGTTGGGAGTGGACTTTGGGTTTTGGAGAACATCAGTGTGGTGTTTTTACCGTGCTGGGCAGCTAAACCCCACAACCGCTCTCTCACTCCCCCTCCTTTAGATGAGGAGGGGGAGAAGTAAAGCAAAGAACAACTCACGGGTTGAGATAAGGATAATTATTTAAAGGGAAATAATTATAATAATTAAATAAAGACTACCATGAACTAAACAATTTAACTAAGGGGAAGTAAAAGGGAAAAGGGGAACAAGGGAGGAAAACAAACAAACAAAATAAATGAAAGCTATATGGAAGTGCAGAGGAAAGAAATTACTCTCTACTTCCCACAAATGAGCGATGATTGACCACGTCCTTGAAGCAAGGCCTCAACGCACGCAGCCGGTGTTCGAGAGGAGGACCGAGGTCTTCTCAACGAGAGCCCACCCCTCCCCTCTTCTTCCTGTTTCCTCCTTTTATTGCTGAGTGTGACACCACATGGTATGGAATATCCCTTTGATTGGTTTAGGTCAGCTGCCATAGTGATGTTTCTCTCCTCACTTTTTGCCCACCCCCTAGGAGGGTTAGAGAAAGGCCCAATGCTGTGCCACTGCTGCTCAGCAGTAGACACAACACTGGTGTGATAACACTGCTGTTCCAGCTACAAGTACAGAGTACGGCACTGTATGGGCTGCTGCCGGGAAAGTTAACATTCCAGCCAGACCCAGTACAATCAGGTAGGTTTAGGGTGGTTTTGGGGTGGATCTATGATTTTGGGGATTTTCTTTCGTTTTGGGGCGTGATCCTATTCTTTTTGGGGGTGTTTGTGACGTGTTTTATGGTCTCTGTTGGGTTTTGTTGCGTTTTCCGTTGTCATCGTGGTGGAAAATGGTAAATTGCGATTTTTGGAGAACTTCAGGTAGGTTTAGGGGGACTTCTGGGGTGGATTCATGGTATTTGAGTTTTTCTTCTGTTTTTTGGGGTGATCCTGTTCTTTTCTGGGGTATTTTTGACGTGTTTTTGGGTCTCCGTTGGGTTTCGTTGTGTTGTCAGTCGTCGTTAAGTTCAATGGGAGTGGATTGTGGGTTTTGGAGACGATCAAGTGAGTTTAGGGTGGTTTGGGGGGAAATTCATGGTATTGGGTTTTTTTCTTCTGATCCTGTTCTTTTTTGGCGTGTTTTTGACGTGTTTTTGGGTCTCCGTTGGGTTTTAGTTGGGTTTTGTTCGTAATCATGTTGGAAAATGGAAAATTCTGGGTTTTGGAGAACACCTGGTAGGTTTAGGATGGTTTTGGGATGGATCTATGGTTTTGTTTTTTTTTTTTTTTTTTCTGTTTTTTTGGGGGGTTGATCCTGTTCTTTTTTGGGGTGTTTTTGACGTGTTTTGGGGTCTCCGCTGGGTTTCGTTGGGTTTTCCTTTGTCATCATGGTGGAAAAGTGTAAATTGTGGGTTTTGGAGATCATCATGTAGGTTAAGGGGGACTTTTGGGGTGGATCTATGGCTTTTGGGATTATCTTCCAGGTTTGGGGTTGATCGCGTTCTTGTTTGGGGTGTTTTTGAAGTGTTTTGTGGTCTCCATTGGATTTCGTTGGGTTCTCGTTGGTCGTTAAGTTCAATGGGAGTGGATTGTGGGTTTTGGAGAAGATCAAGTGAGTTTAGGGTGGTTTGGGGGGAAATTCATGGTATTGGGGTTTTTTCTTCTGATCCAGTTCTTTTTGGGCGTGTTTTTGACGTGTTTTTGGGTCTCCGTTGGGTTTTAGTTGGGTTTTGTTCGTAATCATGTTGGAAAATGGAAAATTCTGGGTTTTGGAGAACACCTGGTAGGTTTAGGATGGTTTTGGGATGGATCTATGGTTTTTTTTTTTTTTTTTTTTTTTTTCTGTTTTTTGGGGGGTTGATCCTGTTCTTTTTTGGGGTGTTTATGCTGTTTTTTGGTGTCTCCGTTGGGCTTTGTTGGGTTCCTAATGGGTTTTATGGTGGTTGGGAGTGGACTTTGGGTTTTGGAGAACATCAGTGTGGTGTTTTTACCGTGCTGGGCAGCTAAACCCCACAACCGCTCTCTCACTCCCCCTCCTTTAGATGAGGAGGGGGAGAAGTAAAGCAAAGAACAACTCACGGGTTGAGATAAGGATAATTATTTAAAGGGAAATAATTATAATAATTAAATAAAGACTACCATGAACTAAACAATTTAACTAAGGGGAAGTAAAAGGGAAAAGGGGAACAAGGGAGGAAAACAAACAAACAAAATAAATGAAAGCTATATGGAAGTGCAGAGGAAAGAAATTACTCTCTACTTCCCACAAATGAGCGATGATTGACCACGTCCTTGAAGCAAGGCCTCAACGCACGCAGCCGGTGTTCGAGAGGAGGACCGAGGTCTTCTCAACGAGAGCCCACCCCTCCCCTCTTCTTCCTGTTTCCTCCTTTTATTGCTGAGTGTGACACCACATGGTATGGAATATCCCTTTGATTGGTTTAGGTCAGCTGCCATAGTGATGTTTCTCTCCTCACTTTTTGCCCACCCCCTAGGAGGGTTAGAGAAAGGCCCAATGCTGTGCCACTGCTGCTCAGCAGTAGACACAACACTGGTGTGATAACACTGCTGTTCCAGCTACAAGTACAGAGTACGGCACTGTATGGGCTGCTGCCGGGAAAGTTAACATTCCAGCCAGACCCAGTACAATCAGGTAGGTTTAGGGTGGTTTTGGGGTGGATCTATGATTTTGGGGATTTTCTTTCGTTTTGGGGCGTGATCCTATTCTTTTTGGGGGTGTTTGTGACGTGTTTTATGGTCTCCGTTGGGTTTTGTTGCGTTTTCCGTTGTCATCGTGGTGGAAAATGGTAAATTGCGATTTTTGGAGAACTTCAGGTAGGTTTAGGGGGACTTCTGGGGTGGATTCATGGTATTTGAGTTTTTCTTCTGTTTTTTGGGGTGATCCTGTTCTTTTCTGGGGTATTTTTGACGTGTTTTTGGGTCTCCGTTGGGTTTCGTTGTGTTGTCAGTCGTCGTTAAGTTCAATGGGAGTGGATTGTGGGTTTTGGAGAAGATCAAGTGAGTTTAGGGTGGTTTGGGGGGAAATTCATGGTATTGGGGTTTTTTCTTCTGATCCAGTTCTTTTTGGGCGTGTTTTTGACGTGTTTTTGGGTCTCCGTTGGGTTTTAGTTGGGTTTTGTTCGTAATCATGTTGGAAAATGGAAAATTCTGGGTTTTGGAGAACACCTGGTAGGTTTAGGATGGTTTTGGGATGGATCTATGGTTTTTTTTTTTTTTTTTTTTCTGTTTTTTTGGGGGGGTTGATCCTGTTCTTTTTTGGGGTGTTTTTGACGTGTTTTGGGGTCTCCGCTGGGTTTCGTTGGGTTTTCCTTTGTCATCATGGTGGAAAAATGTAAATTGTGGGTTTTGGAGATCATCATGTAGGTTAAGGGGGACTTTTGGGGTGGATCTATGGCTTTTGGGATTATCTTCCAGGTTTGGGGTTGATCGCGTTCTTGTTTGGGGTGTTTTTGAAGTGTTTTGTGGTCTCCATTGGATTTCGTTGGGTTCTCGTTGGTCGTTAAGTTCAATGGGAGTGGATTATGGGTTTTGGAGAAGATCAAGTGAGTTTAGGGTGGTTTGGGGGGAAATTCATGGTATTGGGGTTTTTTCTTCTGATCCAGTTCTTTTTTGGCGTGTTTTTGACGTGTTTTTGGGTCTCCGTTGGGTTTTAGTTGGGTTTTGTTCGTAATCATGTTGGAAAATGGAAAATTCTGGGTTTTGGAGAACACCTGGTAGGTTTAGGATGGTTTTGGGATGGATCTGTGTTTTTTTTTTTTTTTTTTTTTTTTTTTTCTGTTTTTTGGGGGGTTGATCCTGTTCTTTTTTGGGGTGTTTATGCTGTTTTTTGGTGTCTCCGTTGGGCTTTGTTGGGTTCCTAATGGGTTTTATGGTGGTTGGGAGTGGACTTTGGGTTTTGGAGAACATCAGTGTGGTGTTTTTACCGTGCTGGGCAGCTAAACCCCACAACCGCTCTCTCACTCCCCCTCCTTTAGATGAGGAGGGGGAGAAGTAAAGCAAAGAACAACTCACGGGTTGAGATAAGGATAATTATTTAAAGGGAAATAATTATAATAATTAAATAAAGACTACCATGAACTAAACAATTTAACTAAGGGGAAGTAAAAGGGAAAAGGGGAACAAGGGAGGAAAACAAACAAACAAAATAAATGAAAGCTATATGGAAGTGCAGAGGAAAGAAATTACTCTCTACTTCCCACAAATGAGCGATGATTGACCACGTCCTTGAAGCAAGGCCTCAACGCACGCAGCCGGTGTTCGAGAGGAGGACCGAGGTCTTCTCAACGAGAGCCCACCCCTCCCCTCTTCTTCCTGTTTCCTCCTTTTATTGCTGAGTGTGACACCACATGGTATGGAATATCCCTTTGATTGGTTTAGGTCAGCTGCCATGGTGATGTTTCTCTCCTCACTTTTTGCCCACCCCCTAGGAGGGTTAGAGAAAGGCCCAATGCTGTGCCACTGCTGCTCAGCAGTAGACACAACACTGGTGTGATAACACTGCTGTTCCAGCTACAAGTACAGAGTACGGCACTGTATGGGCTGCTGCCGGGAAAGTTAACATTCCAGCCAGACCCAGTACAATCAGGTAGGTTTAGGGTGGTTTTGGGGTGGATCTATGATTTTGGGGATTTTCTTTCGTTTTTGGGCGTGATCCTATTCTTTTTGGGGGTGTTTGTGACGTGTTTTATGGTCTCCGTTGGGTTTTGTTGCGTTTTCTGTTGTCATCGTGGTGGAAAATGGTAAATTGCGATTTTTGGAGAACTTCAGGTAGGTTTAGGGGGACTTCTGGGGTGGATTCATGGTATTTGAGTTTTTCTTCTGTTTTTTGGGGTGATCCTGTTCTTTTCTGGGGTATTTTTGACGTGTTTTTGGGTCTCCGTTGGGTTTCGTTGTGTTGTCAGTCGTCGTTAAGTTCAATGGGAGTGGATTGTGGGTTTTGGAGACGATCAAGTGAGTTTAGGGTGGTTTGGGGGGAAATTCATGGTATTGGGTTTTTTTCTTCTGATCCTGTTCTTTTTTGGCGTGTTTTTGACGTGTTTTTGGGTCTCCGTTGGGTTTTAGTTGGGTTTTGTTCGTAATCATGTTGGAAAATGGAAAATTCTGGGTTTTGGAGAACACCTGGTAGGTTTAGGATGGTTTTGGGATGGATCTATGTTTTTTTTTTTTTTTTTTTTTTTTCTGTTTTTTGGGGGGGTTGATCCTGTTCTTTTTTGGGGTGTTTTTGACGTGTTTTGGGGTCTCCGCTGGTTTTCGTTGGGTTTTCCTTTGTCATCATGGTGGAAAAGTGTAAATTGTGGGTTTTGGAGATCATCATGTAGGTTAAGGGGGACTTTTGGGGTGGATCTATGGCTTTTGGGATTATCTTCCAGGTTTGGGGTTGATCGCGTTCTTGTTTGGGGTGTTTTTGAAGTGTTTTGTGGTCTCCATTGGATTTCGTTGGGTTCTCGTTGGTCGTTAAGTTCAATGGGAGTGGATTGTGGGTTTTGGAGAAGATCAAGTGAGTTTAGGGTGGTTTGGGGGGAAATTCATGGTATTGGGGTTTTTTCTTCTGATCCAGTTCTTTTTTGGCGTGTTTTTGACGTGTTTTTGGGTCTCCGTTGGGTTTTAGTTGGGTTTTGTTCGTAATCATGTTGGAAAATGGAAAATTCTGGGTTTTGGAGAACACCTGGTAGGTTTAGGATGGTTTTGGGATGGATCTATGGTTTTGTTTTTTTTTCTGTTTTTTGGGGGGTTGATCCTGTTCTTTTTTGGGGTGTTTATGCTGTTTTTTGGTGTCTCCGTTGGGCTTTGTTGGGTTCCTAATGGGTTTTATGGTGGTTGGGAGTGGACTTTGGGTTTTGGAGAACATCAGTGTGGTGTTTTTACCGTGCTGGGCAGCTAAACCCCACAACCGCTCTCTCACTCCCCCTCCTTTAGATGAGGAGGGGGAGAAGTAAAGCAAAGAACAACTCACGGGTTGAGATAAGGATAATTATTTAAAGGGAAATAATTATAATAATTAAATAAAGACTACCATGAACTAAACAATTTAACTAAGGGGAAGTAAAAGGGAAAAGGGGAACAAGGGAGGAAAACAAACAAACAAAATAAATGAAAGCTATATGGAAGTGCAGAGGAAAGAAATTACTCTCTACTTCCCACAAATGAGCGATGATTGACCACGTCCTTGAAGCAAGGCCTCAACGCACGCAGCCGGTGTTCGAGAGGAGGACCGAGGTCTTCTCAACGAGAGCCCACCCCTCCCCTCTTCTTCCTGTTTCCTCCTTTTATTGCTGAGTGTGACACCACATGGTATGGAATATCCCTTTGATTGGTTTAGGTCAGCTGCCATAGTGATGTTTCTCTCCTCACTTTTTGCCCACCCCCTAGGAGGGTTAGAGAAAGGCCCAATGCTGTGCCACTGCTGCTCAGCAGTAGACACAACACTGGTGTGATAACACTGCTGTTCCAGCTACAAGTACAGAGTACGGCACTGTATGGGCTGCTGCCGGGAAAGTTAACATTCCAGCCAGACCCAGTACAATCAGGTAGGTTTAGGGTGGTTTTGGGGTGGATCTATGATTTTGGGGATTTTCTTTCGTTTTGGGGCGTGATCCTATTCTTTTTGGGGGTGTTTGTGACGTGTTTTATGGTCTCCGTTGGGTTTTGTTGCGTTTTCCGTTGTCATCGTGGTGGAAAATGGTAAATTGCGATTTTTGGAGAACTTCAGGTAGGTTTAGGGGGACTTCTGGGGTGGATTCATGGTATTTGAGTTTTTCTTCTGTTTTTTGGGGTGATCCTGTTCTTTTCTGGGGTATTTTTGACGTGTTTTTGGGTCTCCGTTGGGTTTCGTTGTGTTGTCAGTCGTCGTTAAGTTCAATGGGAGTGGATTGTGGGTTTTGGAGACGATCAAGTGAGTTTAGGGTGGTTTGGGGGGAAATTCATGGTATTGGGTTTTTTTCTTCTGATCCTGTTCTTTTTTGGCGTGTTTTTGACGTGTTTTTGGGTCTCCGTTGGGTTTTAGTTGGGTTTTGTTCGTAATCATGTTGGAAAATGGAAAATTCTGGGTTTTGGAGAACACCTGGTAGGTTTAGGATGGTTTTGGGATGGATCTATGTTTTTTTTTTTTTTTTTTTTTTTTCTGTTTTTTTGGGGGGTTGATCCTGTTCTTTTTTGGGGTGTTTTTGACGTGTTTTGGGGTCTCCGCTGGGTTTCGTTGGGTTTTCCTTTGTCATCATGGTGGAAAAGTGTAAATTGTGGGTTTTGGAGATCATCATGTAGGTTAAGGGGGACTTTTGGGGTGGATCTATGGCTTTTGGGATTATCTTCCAGGTTTGGGGTTGATCGCGTTCTTGTTTGGGGTGTTTTTGAAGTGTTTTGTGGTCTCCATTGGATTTCGTTGGGTTCTCGTTGGTCGTTAAGTTCAATGGGAGTGGATTGTGGGTTTTGGAGAAGATCAAGTGAGTTTAGGGTGGTTTGGGGGGAAATTCATGGTATTGGGGTTTTTTCTTCTGATCCAGTTCTTTTTGGGCGTGTTTTTGACGTGTTTTTGGGTCTCCGTTGGGTTTTAGTTGGGTTTTGTTCGTAATCATGTTGGAAAATGGAAAATTCTGGGTTTTGGAGAACACCTGGTAGGTTTAGGATGGTTTTGGGATGGATCTATGGTTTTTTTTTTTTTTTTTTTTTTTTTTTCTGTTTTTTGGGGGGTTGATCCTGTTCTTTTTTGGGGTGTTTATGCTGTTTTTTGGTGTCTCCGTTGGGCTTTGTTGGGTTCCTAATGGGTTTTATGGTGGTTGGGAGTGGACTTTGGGTTTTGGAGAACATCAGTGTGGTGTTTTTACCGTGCTGGGCAGCTAAACCCCACAACCGCTCTCTCACTCCCCCTCCTTTAGATGAGGAGGGGGAGAAGTAAAGCAAAGAACAACTCACGGGTTGAGATAAGGATAATTATTTAAAGGGAAATAATTATAATAATTAAATAAAGACTACCATGAACTAAACAATTTAACTAAGGGGAAGTAAAAGGGAAAAGGGGAACAAGGGAGGAAAACAAACAAACAAAATAAATGAAAGCTATATGGAAGTGCAGAGGAAAGAAATTACTCTCTACTTCCCACAAATGAGCGATGATTGACCACGTCCTTGAAGCAAGGCCTCAACGCACGCAGCCGGTGTTCGAGAGGAGGACCGAGGTCTTCTCAACGAGAGCCCACCCCTCCCCTCTTCTTCCTGTTTCCTCCTTTTATTGCTGAGTGTGACACCACATGGTATGGAATATCCCTTTGATTGGTTTAGGTCAGCTGCCATAGTGATGTTTCTCTCCTCACTTTTTGCCCACCCCCTAGGAGGGTTAGAGAAAGGCCCAATGCTGTGCCACTGCTGCTCAGCAGTAGACACAACACTGGTGTGATAACACTGCTGTTCCAGCTACAAGTACAGAGTACGGCACTGTATGGGCTGCTGCCGGGAAAGTTAACATTCCAGCCAGACCCAGTACAATCAGGTAGGTTTAGGGTGGTTTTGGGGTGGATCTATGATTTGGGGGATTTTCTTTCGTTTTTGGGCGTGTTCCTATTCTTTTTGGGGGTGTTTGTGACGTGTTTTATGGTCTCCGTTGGGTTTTGTTGCGTTTTCCGTTGTCATCGTGGTGGAAAATGGTAAATTGCGATTTTTGGAGAACTTCAGGTAGGTTTAGGGGGACTTCTGGGGTGGATTCATGGTATTTGAGTTTTTCTTCTGTTTTTTGGGGTGATCCTGTTCTTTTCTGGGGTATTTTTGACGTGTTTTTGGGTCTCCGTTGGGTTTCGTTGTGTTGTCAGTCGTCGTTAAGTTCAATGGGAGTGGATTGTGGGTTTTGGAGACGATCAAGTGAGTTTAGGGTGGTTTGGGGGGAAATTCATGGTATTGGGTTTTTTTCTTCTGATCCTGTTCTTTTTTGGCGTGTTTTTGACGTGTTTTTGGGTCTCCGTTGGGTTTTGTTGGGTTTTGTTCGTAATCATGTTGGAAAATGGAAAATTCTGGGTTTTGGAGAACACCTGGTAGGTTTAGGATGGTTTTGGGATGGATCTATGGTTTTGTTTTTTTTTTTTTTTTTTCTGTTTTTTTGGGGGGTTGATCCTGTTCTTTTTTGGGGTGTTTTTGACGTGTTTTGGGGTCTCCGCTGGGTTTCGTTGGGTTTTCCTTTGTCATCATGGTGGAAAAGTGTAAATTGTGGGTTTTGGAGATCATCATGTAGGTTAAGGGGGACTTTTGGGGTGGATCTATGGCTTTTGGGATTATCTTCCAGGTTTGGGGTTGATCGCGTTCTTGTTTGGGGTGTTTTTGAAGTGTTTTGTGGTCTCCATTGGATTTCGTTGGGTTCTCGTTGGTCGTTAAGTTCAATGGGAGTGGATTGTGGGTTTTGGAGAAGATCAAGTGAGTTTAGGGTGGTTTGGGGGGAAATCATGGTATTGGGGTTTTTTCTTCTGATCCAGTTCTTTTTTGGCGTGTTTTTGACGTGTTTTTGGGTCTCCGTTGGGTTTTAGTTGGGTTTTGTTCGTAATCATGTTGGAAAATGGAAAATTCTGGGTTTTGGAGAACACCTGGTAGGTTTAGGATGGTTTTGGGATGGATCTATGGTTTTTTTTTTTTTTTTTTTTTTTTTTTCTGTTTTTTGGGGGGTTGATCCTGTTCTTTTTTGGGGTGTTTATGCTGTTTTTTGGTGTCTCCGTTGGGCTTTGTTGGGTTCCTAATGGGTTTTATGGTGGTTGGGAGTGGACTTTGGGTTTTGGAGAACATCAGTGTGGTGTTTTTACCGTGCTGGGCAGCTAAACCCCACAACCGCTCTCTCACTCCCCCTCCTTTAGATGAGGAGGGGGAGAAGTAAAGCAAAGAACAACTCACGGGTTGAGATAAGGATAATTATTTAAAGGGAAATAATTATAATAATTAAATAAAGACTACCATGAACTAAACAATTTAACTAAGGGGAAGTAAAAGGGAAAAGGGGAACAAGGGAGGAAAACAAACAAACAAAATAAATGAAAGCTATATGGAAGTGCAGAGGAAAGAAATTACTCTCTACTTCCCACAAATGAGCGATGATTGACCACGTCCTTGAAGCAAGGCCTCAACGCACGCAGCCGGTGTTCGAGAGGAGGACCGAGGTCTTCTCAACGAGAGCCCACCCCTCCCCTCTTCTTCCTGTTTCCTCCTTTTATTGCTGAGTGTGACACCACATGGTATGGAATATCCCTTTGATTGGTTTAGGTCAGCTGCCATAGTGATGTTTCTCTCCTCACTTTTTGCCCACCCCCTAGGAGGGTTAGAGAAAGGCCCAATGCTGTGCCACTGCTGCTCAGCAGTAGACACAACACTGGTGTGATAACACTGCTGTTCCAGCTACAAGTACAGAGTACGGCACTGTATGGGCTGCTGCCGGGAAAGTTAACATTCCAGCCAGACCCAGTACAATCAGGTAGGTTTAGGGTGGTTTTGGGGTGGATCTATGATTTTGGGGATTTTCTTTCGTTTTTGGGCGTGATCCTATTCTTTTTGGGGGTGTTTGTGACGTGTTTTATGGTCTCCGTTGGGTTTTGTTGCGTTTTCCGTTGTCATCGTGGTGGAAAATGGTAAATTGCGATTTTTGGAGAACTTCAGGTAGGTTTAGGGGGACTTCTGGGGTGGATTCATGGTATTTGAGTTTTTCTTCTGTTTTTTGGGGTGATCCTGTTCTTTTCTGGGGTATTTTTGACGTGTTTTTGGGTCTCCGTTGGGTTTCGTTGTGTTGTCAGTCGTCGTTAAGTTCAATGGGAGTGGATTGTGGGTTTTGGAGACGATCAAGTGAGTTTAGGGTGGTTTGGGGGGAAATTCATGGTATTGGGTTTTTTTCTTCTGATCCTGTTCTTTTTTGGCGTGTTTTTGACGTGTTTTTGGGTCTCCGTTGGGTTTTAGTTGGGTTTTGTTCGTAATCATGTTGGAAAATGGAAAATTCTGGGTTTTGGAGAACACCTGGTAGGTTTAGGATGGTTTTGGGATGGATCTATGTTTTTTTTTTTTTTTCTGTTTTTTGGGGGGTTGATCCTGTTCTTTTTTGGGGTGTTTATGCTGTTTTTTGGTGTCTCCGTTGGGCTTTGTTGGGTTCCTAATGGGTTTTATGGTGGTTGGGAGTGGACTTTGGGTTTTGGAGAACATCAGTGTGGTGTTTTTACCGTGCTGGGCAGCTAAACCCCACAACCGCTCTCTCACTCCCCCTCCTTTAGATGAGGAGGGGGAGAAGTAAAGCAAAGAACAACTCACGGGTTGAGATAAGGATAATTATTTAAAGGGAAATAATTATAATAATTAAATAAAGACTACCATGAACTAAACAATTTAACTAAGGGGAAGTAAAAGGGAAAAGGGGAACAAGGGAGGAAAACAAACAAACAAAATAAATGAAAGCTATATGGAAGTGCAGAGGAAAGAAATTACTCTCTACTTCCCACAAATGAGCGATGATTGACCACGTCCTTGAAGCAAGGCCTCAACGCACGCAGCCGGTGTTCGAGAGGAGGACCGAGGTCTTCTCAACGAGAGCCCACCCCTCCCCTCTTCTTCCTGTTTCCTCCTTTTATTGCTGAGTGTGACACCACATGGTATGGAATATCCCTTTGATTGGTTTAGGTCAGCTGCCATAGTGATGTTTCTCTCCTCACTTTTTGCCCACCCCCTAGGAGGGTTAGAGAAAGGCCCAATGCTGTGCCACTGCTGCTCAGCAGTAGACACAACAGTGGTGTGATAACACTGCTGTTCCAGCTACAAGTACAGAGTACGGCACTGTATGGGCTGCTGCCGGGAAAGTTAACATTCCAGCCAGACCCAGTACAATCAGGTAGGTTTAGGGTGGTTTTGGGGTGGATCTATGATTTTGGGGATTTTCTTTCGTTTTGGGGCGTGATCCTATTCTTTTTGGGGGTGTTTGTGACGTGTTTTATGGTCTCTGTTGGGTTTTGTTGCGTTTTCCGTTGTCATCGTGGTGGAAAATGGTAAATTGCGATTTTTGGAGAACTTCAGGTAGGTTTAGGGGGACTTCTGGGGTGGATTCATGGTATTTGAGTTTTTCTTCTGTTTTTTGGGGTGATCCTGTTCTTTTCTGGGGTATTTTTGACGTGTTTTTGGGTCTCCGTTGGGTTTCGTTGTGTTGTCAGTCGTCGTTAAGTTCAATGGGAGTGGATTGTGGGTTTTGGAGACGATCAAGTGAGTTTAGGGTGGTTTGGGGGGAAATTCATGGTATTGGGTTTTTTTCTTCTGATCCTGTTCTTTTTTGGCGTGTTTTTGACGTGTTTTTGGGTCTCCGTTGGGTTTTAGTTGGGTTTTGTTCGTAATCATGTTGGAAAATGGAAAATTCTGGGTTTTGGAGAACACCTGGTAGGTTTAGGATGGTTTTGGGATGGATCTATGGTTTTGTTTTTTTTTTTTTTTTTTCTGTTTTTTTGGGGGGTTGATCCTGTTCTTTTTTGGGGTGTTTTTGACGTGTTTTGGGGTCTCCGCTGGGTTTCGTTGGGTTTTCCTTTGTCATCATGGTGGAAAAGTGTAAATTGTGGGTTTTGGAGATCATCATGTAGGTTAAGGGGGACTTTTGGGGTGGATCTATGGCTTTTGGGATTATCTTCCAGGTTTGGGGTTGATCGCGTTCTTGTTTGGGGTGTTTTTGAAGTGTTTTGTGGTCTCCATTGGATTTCGTTGGGTTCTCGTTGGTCGTTAAGTTCAATGGGAGTGGATTGTGGGTTTTGGAGAAGATCAAGTGAGTTTAGGGTGGTTTGGGGGGAAATTCATGGTATTGGGGTTTTTTCTTCTGATCCAGTTCTTTTTTGGCGTGTTTTTGACGTGTTTTTGGGTCTCCGTTGGGTTTTAGTTGGGTTTTGTTCGTAATCATGTTGGAAAATGGAAAATTCTGGGTTTTGGAGAACACCTGGTAGGTTTAGGATGGTTTTGGGATGGATCTATGGTTTTTTTTTTTTTTTTTTTTTTTTTTCTGTTTTTTGGGGGGTTGATCCTGTTCTTTTTTGGGGTGTTTATGCTGTTTTTTGGTGTCTCCGTTGGGCTTTGTTGGGTTCCTAATGGGTTTTATGGTGGTTGGGAGTGGACTTTGGGTTTTGGAGAACATCAGTGTGGTGTTTTTACCGTGCTGGGCAGCTAAACCCCACAACCGCTCTCTCACTCCCCCTCCTTTAGATGAGGAGGGGGAGAAGTAAAGCAAAGAACAACTCACGGGTTGAGATAAGGATAATTATTTAAAGGGAAATAATTATAATAATTAAATAAAGACTACCATGAACTAAACAATTTAACTAAGGGGAAGTAAAAGGGAAAAGGGGAACAAGGGAGGAAAACAAACAAACAAAATAAATGAAAGCTATATGGAAGTGCAGAGGAAAGAAATTACTCTCTACTTCCCACAAATGAGCGATGATTGACCACGTCCTTGAAGCAAGGCCTCAACGCACGCAGCCGGTGTTCGAGAGGAGGACCGAGGTCTTCTCAACGAGAGCCCACCCCTCCCCTCTTCTTCCTGTTTCCTCCTTTTATTGCTGAGTGTGACACCACATGGTATGGAATATCCCTTTGATTGGTTTAGGTCAGCTGCCATAGTGATGTTTCTCTCCTCACTTTTTGCCCACCCCCTAGGAGGGTTAGAGAAAGGCCCAATGCTGTGCCACTGCTGCTCAGCAGTAGACACAACACTGGTGTGATAACACTGCTGTTCCAGCTACAAGTACAGAGTACGGCACTGTATGGGCTGCTGCCGGGAAAGTTAACATTCCAGCCAGACCCAGTACAATCAGGTAGGTTTAGGGTGGTTTTGGGGTGGATCTATGATTTTGGGGATTTTCTTTCGTTTTGGGGCGTGATCCTATTCTTTTTGGGGGTGTTTGTGACGTGTTTTATGGTCTCCGTTGGGTTTTGTTGCGTTTTCCGTTGTCATCGTGGTGGAAAATGGTAAATTGCGATTTTTGGAGAACTTCAGGTAGGTTTAAGGGGACTTCTGGGGTGGATTCATGGTATTTGAGTTTTTCTTCTGTTTTTTGGGGTGATCCTGTTCTTTTCTGGGGTATTTTTGACGTGTTTTTGGGTCTCCGTTGGGTTTCGTTGTGTTGTCAGTCGTCGTTAAGTTCAATGGGAGTGGATTGTGGGTTTTGGAGACGATCAAGTGAGTTTAGGGTGGTTTGGGGGGAAATTCATGGTATTGGGTTTTTTTCTTCTGATCCTGTTCTTTTTTGGCGTGTTTTTGACGTGTTTTTGGGTCTCCGTTGGGTTTTAGTTGGGTTTTGTTCGTAATCATGTTGGAAAATGGAAAATTCTGGGTTTTGGAGAACACCTGGTAGGTTTAGGATGGTTTTGGGATGGATCTATGGTTTTGTTTTTTTTTTTTTTTTTTCTGTTTTTTGGGGGGGTTGATCCTGTTCTTTTTTGGGGTGTTTTTGACGTGTTTTGGGGTCTCCGCTGGGTTTCGTTGGGTTTTCCTTTGTCATCATGGTGGAAAAGTGTAAATTGTGGGTTTTGGAGATCATCATGTAGGTTAAGGGGGACTTTTGGGGTGGATCTATGGCTTTTGGGATTATCTTCCAGGTTTGGGGTTGATCGCGTTCTTGTTTGGGGTGTTTTTGAAGTGTTTTGTGGTCTCCATTGGATTTCGTTGGGTTCTCGTTGGTCGTTAAGTTCAATGGGAGTGGATTGTGGGTTTTGGAGAAGATCAAGTGAGTTTAGGGTGGTTTGGGGGGAAATTCATGGTATTGGGGTTTTTTCTTCTGATCCAGTTCTTTTTGGGCGTGTTTTTGACGTGTTTTTGGGTCTCCGTTGGGTTTTAGTTGGGTTTTGTTCGTAATCATGTTGGAAAATGGAAAATTCTGGGTTTTGGAGAACACCTGGTAGGTTTAGGATGGTTTTGGGATGGATCTATGGTTTTTTTTTTTTTTTTTTTTCTGTTTTTTTGGGGGGGTTGATCCTGTTCTTTTTTGGGGTGTTTTTGACGTGTTTTGGGGTCTCCGCTGGGTTTCGTTGGGTTTTCCTTTGTCATCATGGTGGAAAAATGTAAATTGTGGGTTTTGGAGATCATCATGTAGGTTAAGGGGGACTTTTGGGGTGGATCTATGGCTTTTGGGATTATCTTCCAGGTTTGGGGTTGATCGCGTTCTTGTTTGGGGTGTTTTTGAAGTGTTTTGTGGTCTCCATTGGATTTCGTTGGGTTCTCGTTGGTCGTTAAGTTCAATGGGAGTGGATTATGGGTTTTGGAGAAGATCAAGTGAGTTTAGGGTGGTTTGGGGGGAAATTCATGGTATTGGGGTTTTTTCTTCTGATCCAGTTCTTTTTTGGCGTGTTTTTGACGTGTTTTTGGGTCTCCGTTGGGTTTTAGTTGGGTTTTGTTCGTAATCATGTTGGAAAATGGAAAATTCTGGGTTTTGGAGAACACCTGGTAGGTTTAGGATGGTTTTGGGATGGATCTATGTTTTTTTTTTTTTTTTTTTTTTTTTTTTTCTGTTTTTTGGGGGGTTGATCCTGTTCTTTTTTGGGGTGTTTATGCTGTTTTTTGGTGTCTCCGTTGGGCTTTGTTGGGTTCCTAATGGGTTTTATGGTGGTTGGGAGTGGACTTTGGGTTTTGGAGAACATCAGTGTGGTGTTTTTACCGTGCTGGGCAGCTAAACCCCACAACCGCTCTCTCACTCCCCCTCCTTTAGATGAGGAGGGGGAGAAGTAAAGCAAAGAACAACTCACGGGTTGAGATAAGGATAATTATTTAAAGGGAAATAATTATAATAATTAAATAAAGACTACCATGAACTAAACAATTTAACTAAGGGGAAGTAAAAGGGAAAAGGGGAACAAGGGAGGAAAACAAACAAACAAAATAAATGAAAGCTATATGGAAGTGCAGAGGAAAGAAATTACTCTCTACTTCCCACAAATGAGCGATGATTGACCACGTCCTTGAAGCAAGGCCTCAACGCACGCAGCCGGTGTTCGAGAGGAGGACCGAGGTCTTCTCAACGAGAGCCCACCCCTCCCCTCTTCTTCCTGTTTCCTCCTTTTATTGCTGAGTGTGACACCACATGGTATGGAATATCCCTTTGATTGGTTTAGGTCAGCTGCCATAGTGATGTTTCTCTCCTCACTTTTTGCCCACCCCCTAGGAGGGTTAGAGAAAGGCCCAATGCTGTGCCACTGCTGCTCAGCAGTAGACACAACACTGGTGTGATAACACTGCTGTTCCAGCTACAAGTACAGAGTACGGCACTGTATGGGCTGCTGCCGGGAAAGTTAACATTCCAGCCAGACCCAGTACAATCAGGTAGGTTTAGGGTGGTTTTGGGGTGGATCTATGATTTTGGGGATTTTCTTTCGTTTTGGGGCGTGATCCTATTCTTTTTGGGGGTGTTTGTGACGTGTTTTATGGTCTCCGTTGGGTTTTGTTGCGTTTTCCGTTGTCATCGTGGTGGAAAATGGTAAATTGCGATTTTTGGAGAACTTCAGGTAGGTTTAGGGGGACTTCTGGGGTGGATTCATGGTATTTGAGTTTTTCTTCTGTTTTTTGGGGTGATCCTGTTCTTTTCTGGGGTATTTTTGACGTGTTTTTGGGTCTCCGTTGGGTTTCGTTGTGTTGTCAGTCGTCGTTAAGTTCAATGGGAGTGGATTGTGGGTTTTGGAGACGATCAAGTGAGTTTAGGGTGGTTTGGGGGGAAATTCATGGTATTGGGTTTTTTTCTTCTGATCCTGTTCTTTTTTGGCGTGTTTTTGACGTGTTTTTGGGTCTCCGTTGGGTTTTAGTTGGGTTTTGTTCGTAATCATGTTGGAAAATGGAAAATTCTGGGTTTTGGAGAACACCTGGTAGGTTTAGGATGGTTTTGGGATGGATCTATGGTTTTTTTTTTTTTTTTTTTTTTTCTGTTTTTTGGGGGGGTTGATCCTGTTCTTTTTTGGGGTGTTTTTGACGTGTTTTGGGGTCTCCGCTGGGTTTCGTTGGGTTTTCCTTTGTCATCATGGTGGAAAAGTGTAAATTGTGGGTTTTGGAGATCATCATGTAGGTTAAGGGGGACTTTTGGGGTGGATCTATGGCTTTTGGGATTATCTTCCAGGTTTGGGGTTGATCACGTTCTTGTTTGGGGTGTTTTTGAAGTGTTTTGTGGTCTCCATTGGATTTCGTTGGGTTCTCGTTGGTCGTTAAGTTCAATGGGAGTGGATTGTGGGTTTTGGAGAAGATCAAGTGAGTTTAGGGTGGTTTGGGGGGAAATTCATGGTATTGGGGTTTTTTCTTCTGATCCAGTTCTTTTTGGGCGTGTTTTTGACGTGTTTTTGGGTCTCCGTTGGGTTTTAGTTGGGTTTTGTTCGTAATCATGTTGGAAAATGGAAAATTCTGGGTTTTGGAGAACACCTGGTAGGTTTAGGATGGTTTTGGGATGGATCTATGGTTTTGTTTTGTTTTTTTTTTTTTTCTGTTTTTTTGGGGGGTTGATCCTGTTCTTTTTTGGGGTGTTTTTGACGTGTTTTGGGGTCTCCGCTGGGTTTCATTGGGTTTTCCTTTGTCATCATGGTGGAAAAGTGTAAATTGTGGGTTTTGGAGATCATCATGTAGGTTAAGGGGGACTTTTGGGGTGGATCTATGGCTTTTGGGATTATCTTCCAGGTTTGGGGTTGATCGCGTTCTTGTTTGGGGTGTTTTTGAAGTGTTTTGTGGTCTCCATTGGATTTCGTTGGGTTCTCGTTGGTCGTTAAGTTCAATGGGAGTGGATTGTGGGTTTTGGAGAAGATCAAGTGAGTTTAGGGTGGTTTGGGGGGAAATTCATGGTATTGGGGTTTTTTCTTCTGATCCAGTTCTTTTTGGGCGTGTTTTTGACGTGTTTTTGGGTCTCCGTTGGGTTTTAGTTGGGTTTTGTTCGTAATCATGTTGGAAAATGGAAAATTCTGGGTTTTGGAGAACACCTGGTAGGTTTAGGATGGTTTTGGGATGGATCTATGGTTTTTTTTTTTTTTTTTTTTTTTTTTCTGTTTTTTGGGGGGTTGATCCTGTTCTTTTTTGGGGTGTTTATGCTGTTTTTTGGTGTCTCCGTTGGGCTTTGTTGGGTTCCTAATGGGTTTTATGGTGGTTGGGAGTGGACTTTGGGTTTTGGAGAACATCAGTGTGGTGTTTTTACCGTGCTGGGCAGCTAAACCCCACAACCGCTCTCTCACTCCCCCTCCTTTAGATGAGGAGGGGGAGAAGTAAAGCAAAGAACAACTCACGGGTTGAGATAAGGATAATTATTTAAAGGGAAATAATTATAATAATTAAATAAAGACTACCATGAACTAAACAATTTAACTAAGGGGAAGTAAAAGGGAAAAGGGGAACAAGGGAGGAAAACAAACAAACAAAATAAATGAAAGCTATATGGAAGTGCAGAGGAAAGAAATTACTCTCTACTTCCCACAAATGAGCGATGATTGACCACGTCCTTGAAGCAAGGCCTCAACGCACGCAGCCGGTGTTCGAGAGGAGGACCGAGGTCTTCTCAACGAGAGCCCACCCCTCCCCTCTTCTTCCTGTTTCCTCCTTTTATTGCTGAGTGTGACACCACATGGTATGGAATATCCCTTTGATTGGTTTAGGTCAGCTGCCATAGTGATGTTTCTCTCCTCACTTTTTGCCCACCCCCTAGGAGGGTTAGAGAAAGGCCCAATGCTGTGCCACTGCTGCTCAGCAGTAGACACAACACTGGTGTGATAACACTGCTGTTCCAGCTACAAGTACAGAGTACGGCACTGTATGGGCTGCTGCCGGGAAAGTTAACATTCCAGCCAGACCCAGTACAATCAGGTAGGTTTAGGGTGGTTTTGGGGTGGATCTATGATTTTGGGGATTTTCTTTCGTTTTTGGGCGTGATCCTATTCTTTTTGGGGGTGTTTGTGACGTGTTTTATGGTCTCCGTTGGGTTTTGTTGCGTTTTCCGTTGTCATCGTGGTGGAAAATGGTAAATTGCGATTTTTGGAGAACTTCAGGTAGGTTTAGGGGGACTTCTGGGGTGGATTCATGGTATTTGAGTTTTTCTTCTGTTTTTTGGGGTGATCCTGTTCTTTTCTGGGGTATTTTTGACGTGTTTTTGGGTCTCCGTTGGGTTTCGTTGTGTTGTCAGTCGTCGTTAAGTTCAATGGGAGTGGATTGTGGGTTTTGGAGACGATCAAGTGAGTTTAGGGTGGTTTGGGGGGAAATTCATGGTATTGGGTTTTTTTCTTCTGATCCCGTTCTTTTTTGGCGTGTTTTTGACGTGTTTTTGGGTCTCCGTTGGGTTTTAGTTGGGTTTTGTTCGTAATCATGTTGGAAAATGGAAAATTCTGGGTTTTGGAGAACACCTGGTAGGTTTAGGATGGTTTTGGGATGGATCTATGGTTTTGTTTTTTTTTTTTTTTTTTCTGTTTTTTGGGGGGGTTGATCCTGTTCTTTTTTGGGGTGTTTTTGACGTGTTTTGGGGTCTCCGCTGGGTTTCGTTGGGTTTTCCTTTGTCATCATGGTGGAAAAGTGTAAATTGTGGGTTTTGGAGATCATCATGTAGGTTAAGGGGGACTTTTGGGGTGGATCTATGGCTTTTGGGATTATCTTCCAGGTTTGGGGTTGATCGCGTTCTTGTTTGGGGTGTTTTTGAAGTGTTTTGTGGTCTCCATTGGATTTCGTTGGGTTCTCGTTGGTCGTTAAGTTCAATGGGAGTGGATTGTGGGTTTTGGAGAAGATCAAGTGAGTTTAGGGTGGTTTGGGGGGAAATTCATGGTATTGGGGTTTTTTCTTCTGATCCAGTTCTTTTTGGGCGTGTTTTTGACGTGTTTTTGGGTCTCCGTTGGGTTTTAGTTGGGTTTTGTTCGTAATCATGTTGGAAAATGGAAAATTCTGGGTTTTGGAGAACACCTGGTAGGTTTAGGATGGTTTTGGGATGGATCTATGGTTTTTTTTTTTTTTTTTTTTTTTTTCTGTTTTTTGGGGGGTTGATCCTGTTCTTTTTTGGGGTGTTTATGCTGTTTTTTGGTGTCTCCGTTGGGCTTTGTTGGGTTCCTAATGGGTTTTATGGTGGTTGGGAGTGGACTTTGGGTTTTGGAGAACATCAGTGTGGTGTTTTTACCGTGCTGGGCAGCTAAACCCCACAACCGCTCTCTCACTCCCCCTCCTTTAGATGAGGAGGGGGAGAAGTAAAGCAAAGAACAACTCACGGGTTGAGATAAGGATAATTATTTAAAGGGAAATAATTATAATAATTAAATAAAGACTACCATGAACTAAACAATTTAACTAAGGGGAAGTAAAAGGGAAAAGGGGAACAAGGGAGGAAAACAAACAAACAAAATAAATGAAAGCTATATGGAAGTGCAGAGGAAAGAAATTACTCTCTACTTCCCACAAATGAGCGATGATTGACCACGTCCTTGAAGCAAGGCCTCAACGCACGCAGCCGGTGTTCGAGAGGAGGACCGAGGTCTTCTCAACGAGAGCCCACCCCTCCCCTCTTCTTCCTGTTTCCTCCTTTTATTGCTGAGTGTGACACCACATGGTATGGAATATCCCTTTGATTGGTTTAGGTCAGCTGCCATAGTGATGTTTCTCTCCTCACTTTTTGCCCACCCCCTAGGAGGGTTAGAGAAAGGCCCAATGCTGTGCCACTGCTGCTCAGCAGTAGACACAACACTGGTGTGATAACACTGCTGTTCCAGCTACAAGTACAGAGTACGGCACTGTATGGGCTGCTGCCGGGAAAGTTAACATTCCAGCCAGACCCAGTACAATCAGGTAGGTTTAGGGTGGTTTTGGGGTGGATCTATGATTTTGGGGATTTTCTTTCGTTTTTGGGCGTGATCCTATTCTTTTTGGGGGTGTTTGTGACGTGTTTTATGGTCTCCGTTGGGTTTTGTTGCGTTTTCCGTTGTCATCGTGGTGGAAAATGGTAAATTGCGATTTTTGGAGAACTTCAGGTAGGTTTAGGGGGACTTCTGGGGTGGATTCATGGTATTTGAGTTTTTCTTCTGTTTTTTGGGGTGATCCTGTTCTTTTCTGGGGTATTTTTGACGTGTTTTTGGGTCTCCGTTGGGTTTCGTTGTGTTGTCAGTCGTCGTTAAGTTCAATGGGAGTGGATTGTGGGTTTTGGAGACGATCAAGTGAGTTTAGGGTGGTTTGGGGGGAAATTCATGGTATTGGGTTTTTTTCTTCTGATCCTGTTCTTTTTTGGCGTGTTTTTGACGTGTTTTTGGGTCTCCGTTGGGTTTTAGTTGGGTTTTGTTCGTAATCATGTTGGAAAATGGAAAATTCTGGGTTTTGGAGAACACCTGGTAGGTTTAGGATGGTTTTGGGATGGATCTATGGTTTTTTTTTTTTTTTTTTTTTTTCTGTTTTTTTGGGGGGTTGATCCTGTTCTTTTTTGGGGTGTTTTTGACGTGTTTTGGGGTCTCCGCTGGGTTTCGTTGGGTTTTCCTTTGTCATCATGGTGGAAAAGTGTAAATTGTGGGTTTTGGAGATCATCATGTAGGTTAAGGGGGACTTTTGGGGTGGATCTATGGCTTTTGGGATTATCTTCCAGGTTTGGGGTTGATCGCGTTCTTGTTTGGGGTGTTTTTGAAGTGTTTTGTGGTCTCCATTGGATTTCGTTGGGTTCTCGTTGGTCGTTAAGTTCAATGGGAGTGGATTGTGGGTTTTGGAGAAGATCAAGTGAGTTTAGGGTGGTTTGGGGGGAAATTCATGGTATTGGGGTTTTTTCTTCTGATCCAGTTCTTTTTTGGCGTGTTTTTGACGTGTTTTTGGGTCTCCGTTGGGTTTTAGTTGGGTTTTGTTCGTAATCATGTTGGAAAATGGAAAATTCTGGGTTTTGGAGAACACCTGGTAGGTTTAGGATGGTTTTGGGATGGATCTATGGTTTTTTTTTTTTTTTTTTTTTTTTTCTGTTTTTTGGGGGGTTGATCCTGTTCTTTTTTGGGGTGTTTATGCTGTTTTTTGGTGTCTCCGTTGGGCTTTGTTGGGTTCCTAATGGGTTTTATGGTGGTTGGGAGTGGACTTTGGGTTTTGGAGAACATCAGTGTGGTGTTTTTACCGTGCTGGGCAGCTAAACCCCACAACCGCTCTCTCACTCCCCCTCCTTTAGATGAGGAGGGGGAGAAGTAAAGCAAAGAACAACTCACGGGTTGAGATAAGGATAATTATTTAAAGGGAAATAATTATAATAATTAAATAAAGACTACCATGAACTAAACAATTTAACTAAGGGGAAGTAAAAGGGAAAAGGGGAACAAGGGAGGAAAACAAACAAACAAAATAAATGAAAGCTATATGGAAGTGCAGAGGAAAGAAATTACTCTCTACTTCCCACAAATGAGCGATGATTGACCACGTCCTTGAAGCAAGGCCTCAACGCACGCAGCCGGTGTTCGAGAGGAGGACCGAGGTCTTCTCAACGAGAGCCCACCCCTCCCCTCTTCTTCCTGTTTCCTCCTTTTATTGCTGAGTGTGACACCACATGGTATGGAATATCCCTTTGATTGGTTTAGGTCAGCTGCCATAGTGATGTTTCTCTCCTCACTTTTTGCCCACCCCCTAGGAGGGTTAGAGAAAGGCCCAATGCTGTGCCACTGCTGCTCAGCAGTAGACACAACACTGGTGTGATAACACTGCTGTTCCAGCTACAAGTACAGAGTACGGCACTGTATGGGCTGCTGCCGGGAAAGTTAACATTCCAGCCAGACCCAGTACAATCAGGTAGGTTTAGGGTGGTTTTGGGGTGGATCTATGATTTTGGGGATTTTCTTTCGTTTTGGGGCGTGATCCTATTCTTTTTGGGGGTGTTTGTGACGTGTTTTATGGTCTCCGTTGGGTTTTGTTGCGTTTTCCGTTGTCATCGTGGTGGAAAATGGTAAATTGCGATTTTTGGAGAACTTCAGGTAGGTTTAGGGGGACTTCTGGGGTGGATTCATGGTATTTGAGTTTTTCTTCTGTTTTTTGGGGTGATCCTGTTCTTTTCTGGGGTATTTTTGACGTGTTTTTGGGTCTCCGTTGGGTTTCGTTGTGTTGTCAGTCGTCGTTAAGTTCAATGGGAGTGGATTGTGGGTTTTGGAGACGATCAAGTGAGTTTAGGGTGGTTTGGGGGGAAATTCATGGTATTGGGTTTTTTTCTTCTGATCCTGTTCTTTTTTGGCGTGTTTTTGACGTGTTTTTGGGTCTCCGTTGGGTTTTAGTTGGGTTTTGTTCGTAATCATGTTGGAAAATGGAAAATTCTGGGTTTTGGAGAACACCTGGTAGGTTTAGGATGGTTTTGGGATGGATCTATGGTTTTTTTTTTTTTTTTTTTTTTTTCTGTTTTTTTGGGGGGTTGATCCTGTTCTTTTTTGGGGTGTTTTTGACGTGTTTTGGGGTCTCCGCTGGGTTTCGTTGGGTTTTCCTTTGTCATCATGGTGGAAAAGTGTAAATTGTGGGTTTTGGAGATCATCATGTAGGTTAAGGGGGACTTTTGGGGTGGATCTATGGCTTTTGGGATTATCTTCCAGGTTTGGGGTTGATCGCGTTCTTGTTTGGGGTGTTTTTGAAGTGTTTTGTGGTCTCCATTGGATTTCGTTGGGTTCTCGTTGGTCGTTAAGTTCAATGGGAGTGGATTGTGGGTTTTGGAGAAGATCAAGTGAGTTTAGGGTGGTTTGGGGGGAAATTCATGGTATTGGGGTTTTTTCTTCTGATCCAGTTCTTTTTTGGCGTGTTTTTGACGTGTTTTTGGGTCTCCGTTGGGTTTTAGTTGGGTTTTGTTCGTAATCATGTTGGAAAATGGAAAATTCTGGGTTTTGGAGAACACCTGGTAGGTTTAGGATGGTTTTGGGATGGATCTATGGTTTTTTTTTTTTTTTTTTTTTTTTTCTGTTTTTTGGGGGGTTGATCCTGTTCTTTTTTGGGGTGTTTATGCTGTTTTTTGGTGTCTCCGTTGGGCTTTGTTGGGTTCCTAATGGGTTTTATGGTGGTTGGGAGTGGACTTTGGGTTTTGGAGAACATCAGTGTGGTGTTTTTACCGTGCTGGGCAGCTAAACCCCACAACCGCTCTCTCACTCCCCCTCCTTTAGATGAGGAGGGGGAGAAGTAAAGCAAAGAACAACTCACGGGTTGAGATAAGGATAATTATTTAAAGGGAAATAATTATAATAATTAAATAAAGACTACCATGAACTAAACAATTTAACTAAGGGGAAGTAAAAGGGAAAAGGGGAACAAGGGAGGAAAACAAACAAACAAAATAAATGAAAGCTATATGGAAGTGCAGAGGAAAGAAATTACTCTCTACTTCCCACAAATGAGCGATGATTGACCACGTCCTTGAAGCAAGGCCTCAACGCACGCAGCCGGTGTTCGAGAGGAGGACCGAGGTCTTCTCAACGAGAGCCCACCCCTCCCCTCTTCTTCCTGTTTCCTCCTTTTATTGCTGAGTGTGACACCACATGGTATGGAATATCCCTTTGATTGGTTTAGGTCAGCTGCCATAGTGATGTTTCTCTCCTCACTTTTTGCCCACCCCCTAGGAGGGTTAGAGAAAGGCCCAATGCTGTGCCACTGCTGCTCAGCAGTAGACACAACACTGGTGTGATAACACTGCTGTTCCAGCTACAAGTACAGAGTACGGCACTGTATGGGCTGCTGCCGGGAAAGTTAACATTCCAGCCAGACCCAGTACAATCAGGTAGGTTTAGGGTGGTTTTGGGGTGGATCTATGATTTTGGGGATTTTCTTTCGTTTTGGGGCGTGATCCTATTCTTTTTGGGGGTGTTTGTGACGTGTTTTATGGTCTCCGTTGGGTTTTGTTGCGTTTTCCGTTGTCATCGTGGTGGAAAATGGTAAATTGCGATTTTTGGAGAACTTCAGGTAGGTTTAGGGGGACTTCTGGGGTGGATTCATGGTATTTGAGTTTTTCTTCTGTTTTTTGGGGTGATCCTGTTCTTTTCTGGGGTATTTTTGACGTGTTTTTGGGTCTCCGTTGGGTTTCGTTGTGTTGTCAGTCGTCGTTAAGTTCAATGGGAGTGGATTGTGGGTTTTGGAGACGATCAAGTGAGTTTAGGGTGGTTTGGGGGGAAATTCATGGTATTGGGTTTTTTTCTTCTGATCCTGTTCTTTTTTGGCGTGTTTTTGACGTGTTTTTGGGTCTCCGTTGGGTTTTAGTTGGGTTTTGTTCGTAATCATGTTGGAAAATGGAAAATTCTGGGTTTTGGAGAACACCTGGTAGGTTTAGGATGGTTTTGGGATGGATCTATGGTTTTTTTTTTTTTTTTTTTTTTCTGTTTTTTGGGGGGGTTGATCCTGTTCTTTTTTGGGGTGTTTTTGACGTGTTTTGGGGTCTCCGCTGGGTTTCGTTGGGTTTTCCTTTGTCATCATGGTGGAAAAGTGTAAATTGTGGGTTTTGGAGATCATCATGTAGGTTAAGGGGGACTTTTGGGGTGGATCTATGGCTTTTGGGATTATCTTCCAGGTTTGGGGTTGATCGCGTTCTTGTTTGGGGTGTTTTTGAAGTGTTTTGTGGTCTCCATTGGATTTCGTTGGGTTCTCGTTGGTCGTTAAGTTCAATGGGAGTGGATTGTGGGTTTTGGAGAAGATCAAGTGAGTTTAGGGTGGTTTGGGGGGAAATTCATGGTATTGGGGTTTTTTCTTCTGATCCAGTTCTTTTTTGGCGTGTTTTTGACGTGTTTTTGGGTCTCCGTTGGGTTTTAGTTGGGTTTTGTTCGTAATCATGTTGGAAAATGGAAAATTCTGGGTTTTGGAGAACACCTGGTAGGTTTAGGATGGTTTTGGGATGGATCTATGGTTTTTTTTTTTTTTTTTTTTTTTTTCTGTTTTTTGGGGGGTTGATCCTGTTCTTTTTTGGGGTGTTTATGCTGTTTTTTGGTGTCTCCGTTGGGCTTTGTTGGGTTCCTAATGGGTTTTATGGTGGTTGGGAGTGGACTTTGGGTTTTGGAGAACATCAGTGTGGTGTTTTTACCGTGCTGGGCAGCTAAACCCCACAACCGCTCTCTCACTCCCCCTCCTTTAGATGAGGAGGGGGAGAAGTAAAGCAAAGAACAACTCACGGGTTGAGATAAGGATAATTATTTAAAGGGAAATAATTATAATAATTAAATAAAGACTACCATGAACTAAACAATTTAACTAAGGGGAAGTAAAAGGGAAAAGGGGAACAAGGGAGGAAAACAAACAAACAAAATAAATGAAAGCTATATGGAAGTGCAGAGGAAAGAAATTACTCTCTACTTCCCACAAATGAGCGATGATTGACCACGTCCTTGAAGCAAGGCCTCAACGCACGCAGCCGGTGTTCGAGAGGAGGACCGAGGTCTTCTCAACGAGAGCCCACCCCTCCCCTCTTCTTCCTGTTTCCTCCTTTTATTGCTGAGTGTGACACCACATGGTATGGAATATCCCTTTGATTGGTTTAGGTCAGCTGCCATAGTGATGTTTCTCTCCTCACTTTTTGCCCACCCCCTAGGAGGGTTAGAGAAAGGCCCAATGCTGTGCCACTGCTGCTCAGCAGTAGACACAACACTGGTGTGATAACACTGCTGTTCCAGCTACAAGTACAGAGTACGGCACTGTATGGGCTGCTGCCGGGAAAGTTAACATTCCAGCCAGACCCAGTACAATCAGGTAGGTTTAGGGTGGTTTTGGGGTGGATCTATGATTTTGGGGATTTTCTTTCGTTTTTGGGCGTGATCCTATTCTTTTTGGGGGTGTTTGTGACGTGTTTTATGGTCTCCGTTGGGTTTTGTTGCGTTTTCCGTTGTCATCGTGGTGGAAAATGGTAAATTGCGATTTTTGGAGAACTTCAGGTAGGTTTAGGGGGACTTCTGGGGTGGATTCATGGTATTTGAGTTTTTCTTCTGTTTTTTGGGGTGATCCTGTTCTTTTCTGGGGTATTTTTGACGTGTTTTTGGGTCTCCGTTGGGTTTCGTTGTGTTGTCAGTCGTCGTTAAGTTCAATGGGAGTGGATTGTGGGTTTTGGAGACGATCAAGTGAGTTTAGGGTGGTTTGGGGGGAAATTCATGGTATTGGGTTTTTTTCTTCTGATCCTGTTCTTTTTTGGCGTGTTTTTGACGTGTTTTTGGGTCTCCGTTGGGTTTTAGTTGGGTTTTGTTCGTAATCATGTTGGAAAATGGAAAATTCTGGGTTTTGGAGAACACCTGGTAGGTTTAGGATGATTTTGGGATGGATCTATGGTTTTTTTTTTTTTTCTGTTTTTTGGGGGGTTGATCCTGTTCTTTTTTGGGGTGTTTATGCTGTTTTTTGGTGTCTCCGTTGGGCTTTGTTGGGTTCCTAATGGGTTTTATGGTGGTTGGGAGTGGACTTTGGGTTTTGGAGAACATCAGTGTGGTGTTTTTACCGTGCTGGGCAGCTAAACCCCACAACCGCTCTCTCACTCCCCCTCCTTTAGATGAGGAGGGGGAGAAGTAAAGCAAAGAACAACTCACGGGTTGAGATAAGGATAATTATTTAAAGGGAAATAATTATAATAATTAAATAAAGACTACCATGAACTAAACAATTTAACTAAGGGGAAGTAAAAGGGAAAAGGGGAACAAGGGAGGAAAACAAACAAACAAAATAAATGAAAGCTATATGGAAGTGCAGAGGAAAGAAATTACTCTCTACTTCCCACAAATGAGCGATGATTGACCACGTCCTTGAAGCAAGGCCTCAACGCACGCAGCCGGTGTTCGAGAGGAGGACCGAGGTCTTCTCAACGAGAGCCCACCCCTCCCCTCTTCTTCCTGTTTCCTCCTTTTATTGCTGAGTGTGACACCACATGGTATGGAATATCCCTTTGATTGGTTTAGGTCAGCTGCCATAGTGATGTTTCTCTCCTCACTTTTTGCCCACCCCCTAGGAGGGTTAGAGAAAGGCCCAATGCTGTGCCACTGCTGCTCAGCAGTAGACACAACACTGGTGTGATAACACTGCTGTTCCAGCTACAAGTACAGAGTACGGCACTGTATGGGCTGCTGCCGGGAAAGTTAACATTCCAGCCAGACCCAGTACAATCAGGTAGGTTTAGGGTGGTTTTGGGGTGGATCTATGATTTTGGGGATTTTCTTTCGTTTTTGGGCGTGTTCCTATTCTTTTTGGGGGTGTTTGTGACGTGTTTTATGGTCTCTGTTGGGTTTTGTTGCGTTTTCCGTTGTCATCGTGGTGGAAAATGGTAAATTGCGATTTTTGGAGAACTTCAGGTAGGTTTAGGGGGACTTCTGGGGTGGATTCATGGTATTTGAGTTTTTCTTCTGTTTTTTGGGGTGATCCTGTTCTTTTCTGGGGTATTTTTGACGTGTTTTTGGGTCTCCGTTGGGTTTCGTTGTGTTGTCAGTCGTCGTTAAGTTCAATGGGAGTGGATTGTGGGTTTTGGAGACGATCAAGTGAGTTTAGGGTGGTTTGGGGGGAAATTCATGGTATTGGGTTTTTTTCTTCTGATCCTGTTCTTTTTTGGCGTGTTTTTGACGTGTTTTTGGGTCTCCGTTGGGTTTTAGTTGGGTTTTGTTCGTAATCATGTTGGAAAATGGAAAATTCTGGGTTTTGGAGAACACCTGGTAGGTTTAGGATGGTTTTGGGATGGATCTATGGTTTTGTTTTTTTTTTTTTTTTTTTCTGTTTTTTTGGGGGGTTGATCCTGTTCTTTTTTGGGGTGTTTTTGACGTGTTTTGGGGTCTCCGCTGGGTTTCGTTGGGTTTTCCTTTGTCATCATGGTGGAAAAGTGTAAATTGTGGGTTTTGGAGATCATCATGTAGGTTAAGGGGGACTTTTGGGGTGGATCTATGGCTTTTGGGATTATCTTCCAGGTTTGGGGTTGATCGCGTTCTTGTTTGGGGTGTTTTTGAAGTGTTTTGTGGTCTCCATTGGATTTCGTTGGGTTCTCGTTGGTCGTTAAGTTCAATGGGAGTGGATTGTGGGTTTTGGAGAAGATCAAGTGAGTTTAGGGTGGTTTGGGGGGAAATTCATGGTATTGGGGTTTTTTCTTCTGATCCAGTTCTTTTTGGGCGTGTTTTTGACGTGTTTTTGGGTCTCCGTTGGGTTTTAGTTGGGTTTTGTTCGTAATCATGTTGGAAAATGGAAAATTCTGGGTTTTGGAGAACACCTGGTAGGTTTAGGATGGTTTTGGGATGGATCTATGGTTTTGTTTTTTTTTTTTTTTTTTTCTGTTTTTTGGGGGGTTGATCCTGTTCTTTTTTGGGGTGTTTATGCTGTTTTTTGGTGTCTCCGTTGGGCTTTGTTGGGTTCCTAATGGGTTTTATGGTGGTTGGGAGTGGACTTTGGGTTTTGGAGAACATCAGTGTGGTGTTTTTACCGTGCTGGGCAGCTAAACCCCACAACCGCTCTCTCACTCCCCCTCCTTTAGATGAGGAGGGGGAGAAGTAAAGCAAAGAACAACTCACGGGTTGAGATAAGGATAATTATTTAAAGGGAAATAATTATAATAATTAAATAAAGACTACCATGAACTAAACAATTTAACTAAGGGGAAGTAAAAGGGAAAAGGGGAACAAGGGAGGAAAACAAACAAACAAAATAAATGAAAGCTATATGGAAGTGCAGAGGAAAGAAATTACTCTCTACTTCCCACAAATGAGCGATGATTGACCACGTCCTTGAAGCAAGGCCTCAACGCACGCAGCCGGTGTTCGAGAGGAGGACCGAGGTCTTCTCAACGAGAGCCCACCCCTCCCCTCTTCTTCCTGTTTCCTCCTTTTATTGCTGAGTGTGACACCACATGGTATGGAATATCCCTTTGATTGGTTTAGGTCAGCTGCCATAGTGATGTTTCTCTCCTCACTTTTTGCCCACCCCCTAGGAGGGTTAGAGAAAGGCCCAATGCTGTGCCACTGCTGCTCAGCAGTAGACACAACACTGGTGTGATAACACTGCTGTTCCAGCTACAAGTACAGAGTACGGCACTGTATGGGCTGCTGCCGGGAAAGTTAACATTCCAGCCAGACCCAGTACAATCAGGTAGGTTTAGGGTGGTTTTGGGGTGGATCTATGATTTTGGGGATTTTCTTTCGTTTTGGGGCGTGATCCTATTCTTTTTGGGGGTGTTTGTGACGTGTTTTATGGTCTCCGTTGGGTTTTGTTGCGTTTTCCGTTGTCATCGTGGTGGAAAATGGTAAATTGCGATTTTTGGAGAACTTCAGGTAGGTTTAGGGGGACTTCTGGGGTGGATTCATGGTATTTGAGTTTTTCTTCTGTTTTTTGGGGTGATCCTGTTCTTTTCTGGGGTATTTTTGACGTGTTTTTGGGTCTCCGTTGGGTTTCGTTGTGTTGTCAGTCGTCGTTAAGTTCAATGGGAGTGGATTGTGGGTTTTGGAGACGATCAAGTGAGTTTAGGGTGGTTTGGGGGGAAATTCATGGTATTGGGTTTTTTTCTTCTGATCCTGTTCTTTTTTGGCGTGTTTTTGACGTGTTTTTGGGTCTCCGTTGGGTTTTAGTTGGGTTTTGTTCGTAATCATGTTGGAAAATGGAAAATTCTGGGTTTTGGAGAACACCTGGTAGGTTTAGGATGGTTTTGGGATGGATCTATGGTTTTGTTTTTTTTTTTTTTTTTTTCTGTTTTTTTGGGGGGTTGATCCTGTTCTTTTTTGGGGTGTTTTTGACGTGTTTTGGGGTCTCCGCTGGGTTTCGTTGGGTTTTCCTTTGTCATCATGGTGGAAAAGTGTAAATTGTGGGTTTTGGAGATCATCATGTAGGTTAAGGGGGACTTTTGGGGTGGATCTATGGCTTTTGGGATTATCTTCCAGGTTTGGGGTTGATCGCGTTCTTGTTTGGGGTGTTTTTGAAGTGTTTTGTGGTCTCCATTGGATTTCGTTGGGTTCTCGTTGGTCGTTAAGTTCAATGGGAGTGGATTGTGGGTTTTGGAGAAGATCAAGTGAGTTTAGGGTGGTTTGGGGGGAAATTCATGGTATTGGGGTTTTTTCTTCTGATCCAGTTCTTTTTGGGCGTGTTTTTGACGTGTTTTTGGGTCTCCGTTGGGTTTTAGTTGGGTTTTGTTCGTAATCATGTTGGAAAATGGAAAATTCTGGGTTTTGGAGAACACCTGGTAGGTTTAGGATGGTTTTGGGATGGATCTATGGTTTTGTTTTTTTTTTTTTTTTCTGTTTTTTGGGGGGTTGATCCTGTTCTTTTTTGGGGTGTTTATGCTGTTTCTTGGTGTCTCCGTTGGGCTTTGTTGGGTTCCTAATGGGTTTTATGGTGGTTGGGAGTGGACTTTGGGTTTTGGAGAACATCAGTGTGGTGTTTTTACCGTGCTGGGCAGCTAAACCCCACAACCGCTCTCTCACTCCCCCTCCTTTAGATGAGGAGGGGGAGAAGTAAAGCAAAGAACAACTCACGGGTTGAGATAAGGATAATTATTTAAAGGGAAATAATTATAATAATTAAATAAAGACTACCATGAACTAAACAATTTAACTAAGGGGAAGTAAAAGGGAAAAGGGGAACAAGGGAGGAAAACAAACAAACAAAATAAATGAAAGCTATATGGAAGTGCAGAGGAAAGAAATTACTCTCTACTTCCCACAAATGAGCGATGATTGACCACGTCCTTGAAGCAAGGCCTCAACGCACGCAGCCGGTGTTCGAGAGGAGGACCGAGGTCTTCTCAACGAGAGCCCACCCCTCCCCTCTTCTTCCTGTTTCCTCCTTTTATTGCTGAGTGTGACACCACATGGTATGGAATATCCCTTTGATTGGTTTAGGTCAGCTGCCATAGTGATGTTTCTCTCCTCACTTTTTGCCCACCCCCTAGGAGGGTTAGAGAAAGGCCCAATGCTGTGCCACTGCTGCTCAGCAGTAGACACAACACTGGTGTGATAACACTGCTGTTCCAGCTACAAGTACAGAGTACGGCACTGTATGGGCTGCTGCCGGGAAAGTTAACATTCCAGCCAGACCCAGTACAATCAGGTAGGTTTAGGGTGGTTTTGGGGTGGATCTATGATTTTGGGGATTTTCTTTCGTTTTTGGGCGTGATCCTATTCTTTTTGGGGGTGTTTGTGACGTGTTTTATGGTCTCCGTTGGGTTTTGTTGCGTTTTCCGTTGTCATCGTGGTGGAAAATGGTAAATTGCGATTTTTGGAGAACTTCAGGTAGGTTTAGGGGGACTTCTGGGGTGGATTCATGGTATTTGAGTTTTTCTTCTGTTTTTTGGGGTGATCCTGTTCTTTTCTGGGGTATTTTTGACGTGTTTTTGGGTCTCCGTTGGGTTTCGTTGTGTTGTCAGTCGTCGTTAAGTTCAATGGGAGTGGATTGTGGGTTTTGGAGACGATCAAGTGAGTTTAGGGTGGTTTGGGGGGAAATTCATGGTATTGGGTTTTTTTCTTCTGATCCTGTTCTTTTTTGGCGTGTTTTTGACGTGTTTTTGGGTCTCCGTTGGGTTTTAGTTGGGTTTTGTTCGTAATCATGTTGGAAAATGGAAAATTCTGGGTTTTGGAGAACACCTGGTAGGTTTAGGATGGTTTTGGGATGGATCTATGGTTTTGTTTTTTTTTTTTTTTTTTTTCTGTTTTTTGGGGGGGTTGATCCTGTTCTTTTTTGGGGTGTTTTTGACGTGTTTTGGGGTCTCCGCTGGGTTTCGTTGGGTTTTCCTTTGTCATCATGGTGGAAAAGTGTAAATTGTGGGTTTTGGAGATCATCATGTAGGTTAAGGGGGACTTTTGGGGTGGATCTATGGCTTTTGGGATTATCTTCCAGGTTTGGGGTTGATCGCGTTCTTGTTTGGGGTGTTTTTGAAGTGTTTTGTGGTCTCCATTGGATTTCGTTGGGTTCTCGTTGGTCGTTAAGTTCAATGGGAGTGGATTGTGGGTTTTGGAGAAGATCAAGTGAGTTTAGGGTGGTTTGGGGGGAAATTCATGGTATTGGGGTTTTTTCTTCTGATCCAGTTCTTTTTTGGCGTGTTTTTGACGTGTTTTTGGGTCTCCGTTGGGTTTTAGTTGGGTTTTGTTCGTAATCATGTTGGAAAATGGAAAATTCTGGGTTTTGGAGAACACCTGGTAGGTTTAGGATGGTTTTGGGATGGATCTATGGTTTTTTTTTTTTTTTTTTTTTTTTTTCTGTTTTTTGGGGGGTTGATCCTGTTGTTTTTTGGGGTGTTTATGCTGTTTTTTGGTGTCTCCGTTGGGCTTTGTTGGGTTTCTAATGGGTTTTATGGTGGTTGGGAGTGGACTTTGGGTTTTGGAGAACATCAGTGTGGTGTTTTTACCGTGCTGGGCAGCTAAACCCCACAACCGCTCTCTCACTCCCCCTCCTTTAGATGAGGAGGGGGAGAAGTAAAGCAAAGAACAACTCACGGGTTGAGATAAGGATAATTATTTAAAGGGAAATAATTATAATAATTAAATAAAGACTACCATGAACTAAACAATTTAACTAAGGGGAAGTAAAAGGGAAAAGGGGAACAAGGGAGGAAAACAAACAAACAAAATAAATGAAAGCTATATGGAAGTGCAGAGGAAAGAAATTACTCTCTACTTCCCACAAATGAGCGATGATTGACCACGTCCTTGAAGCAAGGCCTCAACGCACGCAGCCGGTGTTCGAGAGGAGGACCGAGGTCTTCTCAACGAGAGCCCACCCCTCCCCTCTTCTTCCTGTTTCCTCCTTTTATTGCTGAGTGTGACACCACATGGTATGGAATATCCCTTTGATTGGTTTAGGTCAGCTGCCATAGTGATGTTTCTCTCCTCACTTTTTGCCCACCCCCTAGGAGGGTTAGAGAAAGGCCCAATGCTGTGCCACTGCTGCTCAGCAGTAGACACAACACTGGTGTGATAACACTGCTGTTCCAGCTACAAGTACAGAGTACGGCACTGTATGGGCTGCTGCCGGGAAAGTTAACATTCCAGCCAGACCCAGTACAATCAGGTAGGTTTAGGGTGGTTTTGGGGTGGATCTATGATTTTGGGGATTTTCTTTCGTTTTTGGGCGTGATCCTATTCTTTTTGGGGGTGTTTGTGACGTGTTTTATGGTCTCCGTTGGGTTTTGTTGCGTTTTCCGTTGTCATCGTGGTGGAAAATGGTAAATTGCGATTTTTGGAGAACTTCAGGTAGGTTTAGGGGGACTTCTGGGGTGGATTCATGGTATTTGAGTTTTTCTTCTGTTTTTTGGGGTGATCCTGTTCTTTTCTGGGGTATTTTTGACGTGTTTTTGGGTCTCCGTTGGGTTTCGTTGTGTTGTCAGTCGTCGTTAAGTTCAATGGGAGTGGATTGTGGGTTTTGGAGACGATCAAGTGAGTTTAGGGTGGTTTGGGGGGAAATTCATGGTATTGGGTTTTTTTCTTCTGATCCTGTTCTTTTTTGGCGTGTTTTTGACGTGTTTTTGGGTCTCCGTTGGGTTTTAGTTGGGTTTTGTTCGTAATCATGTTGGAAAATGGAAAATTCTGGGTTTTGGAGAACACCTGGTAGGTTTAGGATGGTTTTGGGATGGATCTATGGTTTTGTTTTTTTTTTTTTTTTTTTTTCTGTTTTTTGGGGGGGTTGATCCTGTTCTTTTTTGGGGTGTTTTTGACGTGTTTTGGGGTCTCCGCTGGGTTTCGTTGGGTTTTCCTTTGTCATCATGGTGGAAAAGTGTAAATTGTGGGTTTTGGAGATCATCATGTAGGTTAAGGGGGACTTTTGGGGTGGATCTATGGCTTTTGGGATTATCTTCCAGGTTTGGGGTTGATCGCGTTCTTGTTTGGGGTGTTTTTGAAGTGTTTTGTGGTCTCCATTGGATTTCGTTGGGTTCTCGTTGGTCGTTAAGTTCAATGGGAGTGGATTGTGGGTTTTGGAGAAGATCAAGTGAGTTTAGGGTGGTTTGGGGGGAAATTCATGGTATTGGGGTTTTTTCTTCTGATCCAGTTCTTTTTGGGCGTGTTTTTGACGTGTTTTTGGGTCTCCGTTGGGTTTTAGTTGGGTTTTGTTCGTAATCATGTTGGAAAATGGAAAATTCTGGGTTTTGGAGAACACCTGGTAGGTTTAGGATGGTTTTGGGATGGATCTATGGTTTTGTTTTTTTTTTTTTTTTTTCTGTTTTTTTGGGGGGTTGATCCTGTTCTTTTTTGGGGTGTTTTTGACGTGTTTTGGGGTCTCCGCTGGGTTTCATTGGGTTTTCCTTTGTCATCATGGTGGAAAAGTGTAAATTGTGGGTTTTGGAGATCATCATGTAGGTTAAGGGGGACTTTTGGTGTGGATCTATGGCTTTTGGGATTATCTTCCAGGTTTGGGGTTGATCGCGTTCTTGTTTGGGGTGTTTTTGAAGTGTTTTGTGGTCTCCATTGGATTTCGTTGGGTTCTCGTTGGTCGTTAAGTTCAATGGGAGTGGATTGTGGGTTTTGGAGAAGATCAAGTGAGTTTAGGGTGGTTTGGGGGGAAATTCATGGTATTGGGGTTTTTTCTTCTGATCCAGTTCTTTTTTGGCGTGTTTTTGACGTGTTTTTGGGTCTCCGTTGGGTTTTAGTTGGGTTTTGTTCGTAATCATGTTGGAAAATGGAAAATTCTGGGTTTTGGAGAACACCTGGTAGGTTTAGGATGGTTTTGGGATGGATCTATGGTTTTTTTTTTTTTTCTGTTTTTTGGGGGGTTGATCCTGTTCTTTTTTGGGGTGTTTATGCTGTTTTTTGGTGTCTCCGTTGGGCTTTGTTGGGTTCCTAATGGGTTTTATGGTGGTTGGGAGTGGACTTTGGGTTTTGGAGAACATCAGTGTGGTGTTTTTACCGTGCTGGGCAGCTAAACCCCACAACCGCTCTCTCACTCCCCCTCCTTTAGATGAGGAGGGGGAGAAGTAAAGCAAAGAACAACTCACGGGTTGAGATAAGGATAATTATTTAAAGGGAAATAATTATAATAATTAAATAAAGACTACCATGAACTAAACAATTTAACTAAGGGGAAGTAAAAGGGAAAAGGGGAACAAGGGAGGAAAACAAACAAACAAAATAAATGAAAGCTATATGGAAGTGCAGAGGAAAGAAATTACTCTCTACTTCCCACAAATGAGCGATGATTGACCACGTCCTTGAAGCAAGGCCTCAACGCACGCAGCCGGTGTTCGAGAGGAGGACCGAGGTCTTCTCAACGAGAGCCCACCCCTCCCCTCTTCTTCCTGTTTCCTCCTTTTATTGCTGAGTGTGACACCACATGGTATGGAATATCCCTTTGATTGGTTTAGGTCAGCTGCCATAGTGATGTTTCTCTCCTCACTTTTTGCCCACCCCCTAGGAGGGTTAGAGAAAGGCCCAATGCTGTGCCACTGCTGCTCAGCAGTAGACACAACACTGGTGTGATAACACTGCTGTTCCAGCTACAAGTACAGAGTACGGCACTGTATGGGCTGCTGCCGGGAAAGTTAACATTCCAGCCAGACCCAGTACAATCAGGTAGGTTTAGGGTGGTTTTGGGGTGGATCTATGATTTTGGGGATTTTCTTTCGTTTTGGGGCGTGATCCTATTCTTTTTGGGGGTGTTTGTGACGTGTTTTATGGTCTCCGTTGGGTTTTGTTGCGTTTTCCGTTGTCATCGTGGTGGAAAATGGTAAATTGCGATTTTTGGAGAACTTCAGGTAGGTTTAGGGGGACTTCTGGGGTGGATTCATGGTATTTGAGTTTTTCTTCTGTTTTTTGGGGTGATCCTGTTCTTTTCTGGGGTATTTTTGACGTGTTTTTGGGTCTCCGTTGGGTTTCGTTGTGTTGTCAGTCGTCGTTAAGTTCAATGGGAGTGGATTGTGGGTTTTGGAGACGATCAAGTGAGTTTAGGGTGGTTTGGGGGGAAATTCATGGTATTGGGTTTTTTTCTTCTGATCCTGTTCTTTTTTGGCGTGTTTTTGACGTGTTTTTGGGTCTCCGTTGGGTTTTAGTTGGGTTTTGTTCGTAATCATGTTGGAAAATGGAAAATTCTGGGTTTTGGAGAACACCTGGTAGGTTTAGGATGGTTTTGGGATGGATCTATGTTTTTTTTTTTTTTTTTTTTTTTTTCTGTTTTTTTGGGGGGTTGATCCTGTTCTTTTTTGGGGTGTTTTTGACGTGTTTTGTGGTCTCCGCTGGGTTTCGTTGGGTTTTCCTTTGTCATCATGGTGGAAAAGTGTAAATTGTGGGTTTTGGAGATCATCATGTAGGTTAAGGGGGACTTTTGGGGTGGATCTATGGCTTTTGGGATTATCTTCCAGGTTTGGGGTTGATCGCGTTCTTGTTTGGGGTGTTTTTGAAGTGTTTTGTGGTCTCCATTGGATTTCGTTGGGTTCTCGTTGGTCGTTAAGTTCAATGGGAGTGGATTGTGGGTTTTGGAGAAGATCAAGTGAGTTTAGGGTGGTTTGGGGGGAAATTCATGGTATTGGGGTTTTTTCTTCTGATCCAGTTCTTTTTGGGCGTGTTTTTGACGTGTTTTTGGGTCTCCGTTGGGTTTTAGTTGGGTTTTGTTCGTAATCATGTTGGAAAATGGAAAATTCTGGGTTTTGGAGAACACCTGGTAGGTTTAGGATGGTTTTGGGATGGATCTATGGTTTTTTTTTTTTTTCTGTTTTTTGGGGGGTTGATCCTGTTCTTTTTTGGGGTGTTTATGCTGTTTTTTGGTGTCTCCGTTGGGCTTTGTTGGGTTCCTAATGGGTTTTATGGTGGTTGGGAGTGGACTTTGGGTTTTGGAGAACATCAGTGTGGTGTTTTTACCGTGCTGGGCAGCTAAACCCCACAACCGCTCTCTCACTCCCCCTCCTTTAGATGAGGAGGGGGAGAAGTAAAGCAAAGAACAACTCACGGGTTGAGATAAGGATAATTATTTAAAGGGAAATAATTATAATAATTAAATAAAGACTACCATGAACTAAACAATTTAACTAAGGGGAAGTAAAAGGGAAAAGGGGAACAAGGGAGGAAAACAAACAAACAAAATAAATGAAAGCTATATGGAAGTGCAGAGGAAAGAAATTACTCTCTACTTCCCACAAATGAGCGATGATTGACCACGTCCTTGAAGCAAGGCCTCAACGCACGCAGCCGGTGTTCGAGAGGAGGACCGAGGTCTTCTCAACGAGAGCCCACCCCTCCCCTCTTCTTCCTGTTTCCTCCTTTTATTGCTGAGTGTGACACCACATGGTATGGAATATCCCTTTGATTGGTTTAGGTCAGCTGCCATAGTGATGTTTCTCTCCTCACTTTTTGCCCACCCCCTAGGAGGGTTAGAGAAAGGCCCAATGCTGTGCCACTGCTGCTCAGCAGTAGACACAACACTGGTGTGATAACACTGCTGTTCCAGCTACAAGTACAGAGTACGGCACTGTATGGGCTGCTGCCGGGAAAGTTAACATTCCAGCCAGACCCAGTACAATCAGGTAGGTTTAGGGTGGTTTTGGGGTGGATCTATGATTTTGGGGATTTTCTTTCGTTTTTGGGCGTGATCCTATTCTTTTTGGGGGTGTTTGTGACGTGTTTTATGGTCTCCGTTGGGTTTTGTTGCGTTTTCCGTTGTCATCGTGGTGGAAAATGGTAAATTGCGATTTTTGGAGAACTTCAGGTAGGTTTAGGGGGACTTCTGGGGTGGATTCATGGTATTTGAGTTTTTCTTCTGTTTTTTGGGGTGATCCTGTTCTTTTCTGGGGTATTTTTGACGTGTTTTTGGGTCTCCGTTGGGTTTCGTTGTGTTGTCAGTCGTCGTTAAGTTCAATGGGAGTGGATTGTGGGTTTTGGAGACGATCAAGTGAGTTTAGGGTGGTTTGGGGGGAAATTCATGGTATTGGGTTTTTTTCTTCTGATCCTGTTCTTTTTTGGCGTGTTTTTGACGTGTTTTTGGGTCTCCGTTGGGTTTTAGTTGGGTTTTGTTCGTAATCATGTTGGAAAATGGAAAATTCTGGGTTTTGGAGAACACCTGGTAGGTTTAGGATGGTTTTGGGATGGATATATGTTTTTTTTTTTTTTTTTTTTTTTTCTGTTTTTTGGGGGGTTGATCCTGTTCTTTTTTGGGGTGTTTTTGACGTGTTTTGGGGTCTCCGCTGGGTTTCGTTGGGTTTTCCTTTGTCATCATGGTGGAAAAGTGTAAATTGTGGGTTTTGGAGATCATCATGTAGGTTAAGGGGGACTTTTGGGGTGGATCTATGGCTTTTGGGATTATCTTCCAGGTTTGGGGTTGATCGCGTTCTTGTTTGGGGTGTTTTTGAAGTGTTTTGTGGTCTCCATTGGATTTCGTTGGGTTCTCGTTGGTCGTTAAGTTCAATGGGAGTGGATTGTGGGTTTTGGAGAAGATCAAGTGAGTTTAGGGTGGTTTGGGGGGAAATTCATGGTATTGGGGTTTTTTCTTCTGATCCAGTTCTTTTTGGGCGTGTTTTTGACGTGTTTTTGGGTCTCCGTTGGGTTTTAGTTGGGTTTTGTTCGTAATCATGTTGGAAAATGGAAAATTCTGGGTTTTGGAGAACACCTGGTAGGTTTAGGATGGTTTTGGGATGGATCTATGGTTTTGTTTTTTTTTTTTTTTTTTTCTGTTTTTTTGGGGGGTTGATCCTGTTCTTTTTTGGGGTGTTTTTGACGTGTTTTGGGGTCTCCGCTGGGTTTCATTGGGTTTTCCTTTGTCATCATGGTGGAAAAGTGTAAATTGTGGGTTTTGGAGATCATCATGTAGGTTAAGGGGGACTTTTGGGGTGGATCTATGGCTTTTGGGATTATCTTCCAGGTTTGGGGTTGATCGCGTTCTTGTTTGGGGTGTTTTTGAAGTGTTTTGTGGTCTCCATTGGATTTCGTTGGGTTCTCGTTGGTCGTTAAGTTCAATGGGAGTGGATTGTGGGTTTTGGAGAAGATCAAGTGAGTTTAGGGTGGTTTGGGGGGAAATTCATGGTATTGGGGTTTTTTCTTCTGATCCAGTTCTTTTTTGGCGTGTTTTTGACGTGTTTTTGGGTCTCCGTTGGGTTTTAGTTGGGTTTTGTTCGTAATCATGTTGGAAAATGGAAAATTCTGGGTTTTGGAGAACACCTGGTAGGTTTAGGATGGTTTTGGGATGGATCTATGGTTTTTTTTTTTTTTCTGTTTTTTGGGGGGTTGATCCTGTTCTTTTTTGGGGTGTTTATGCTGTTTTTTGGTGTCTCCGTTGGGCTTTGTTGGGTTCCTAATGGGTTTTATGGTGGTTGGGAGTGGACTTTGGGTTTTGGAGAACATCAGTGTGGTGTTTTTACCGTGCTGGGCAGCTAAACCCCACAACCGCTCTCTCACTCCCCCTCCTTTAGATGAGGAGGGGGAGAAGTAAAGCAAAGAACAACTCACGGGTTGAGATAAGGATAATTATTTAAAGGGAAATAATTATAATAATTAAATAAAGACTACCATGAACTAAACAATTTAACTAAGGGGAAGTAAAAGGGAAAAGGGGAACAAGGGAGGAAAACAAACAAACAAAATAAATGAAAGCTATATGGAAGTGCAGAGGAAAGAAATTACTCTCTACTTCCCACAAATGAGCGATGATTGACCACGTCCTTGAAGCAAGGCCTCAACGCACGCAGCCGGTGTTCGAGAGGAGGACCGAGGTCTTCTCAACGAGAGCCCACCCCTCCCCTCTTCTTCCTGTTTCCTCCTTTTATTGCTGAGTGTGACACCACATGGTATGGAATATCCCTTTGATTGGTTTAGGTCAGCTGCCATAGTGATGTTTCTCTCCTCACTTTTTGCCCACCCCCTAGGAGGGTTAGAGAAAGGCCCAATGCTGTGCCACTGCTGCTCAGCAGTAGACACAACACTGGTGTGATAACACTGCTGTTCCAGCTACAAGTACAGAGTACGGCACTGTATGGGCTGCTGCCGGGAAAGTTAACATTCCAGCCAGACCCAGTACAATCAGGTAGGTTTAGGGTGGTTTTGGGGTGGATCTATGATTTTGGGGATTTTCTTTCGTTTTGGGGCGTGATCCTATTCTTTTTGGGGGTGTTTGTGACGTGTTTTATGGTCTCCGTTGGGTTTTGTTGCGTTTTCCGTTGTCATCGTGGTGGAAAATGGTAAATTGCGATTTTTGGAGAACTTCAGGTAGGTTTAGGGGGACTTCTGGGGTGGATTCATGGTATTTGAGTTTTTCTTCTGTTTTTTGGGGTGATCCTGTTCTTTTCTGGGGTATTTTTGACGTGTTTTTGGGTCTCCGTTGGGTTTCGTTGTGTTGTCAGTCGTCGTTAAGTTCAATGGGAGTGGATTGTGGGTTTTGGAGACGATCAAGTGAGTTTAGGGTGGTTTGGGGGGAAATTCATGGTATTGGGTTTTTTTCTTCTGATCCTGTTCTTTTTTGGCGTGTTTTTGACGTGTTTTTGGGTCTCCGTTGGGTTTTAGTTGGGTTTTGTTCGTAATCATGTTGGAAAATGGAAAATTCTGGGTTTTGGAGAACACCTGGTAGGTTTAGGATGGTTTTGGGATGGATCTATGTTTTTTTTTTTTTTTTTTTTTTTTTCTGTTTTTTTGGGGGGTTGATCCTGTTCTTTTTTGGGGTGTTTTTGACGTGTTTTGTGGTCTCCGCTGGGTTTCGTTGGGTTTTCCTTTGTCATCATGGTGGAAAAGTGTAAATTGTGGGTTTTGGAGATCATCATGTAGGTTAAGGGGGACTTTTGGGGTGGATCTATGGCTTTTGGGATTATCTTCCAGGTTTGGGGTTGATCGCGTTCTTGTTTGGGGTGTTTTTGAAGTGTTTTGTGGTCTCCATTGGATTTCGTTGGGTTCTCGTTGGTCGTTAAGTTCAATGGGAGTGGATTGTGGGTTTTGGAGAAGATCAAGTGAGTTTAGGGTGGTTTGGGGGGAAATTCATGGTATTGGGGTTTTTTCTTCTGATCCAGTTCTTTTTGGGCGTGTTTTTGACGTGTTTTTGGGTCTCCGTTGGGTTTTAGTTGGGTTTTGTTCGTAATCATGTTGGAAAATGGAAAATTCTGGGTTTTGGAGAACACCTGGTAGGTTTAGGATGGTTTTGGGATGGATCTATGGTTTTTTTTTTTTTTCTGTTTTTTGGGGGGTTGATCCTGTTCTTTTTTGGGGTGTTTATGCTGTTTTTTGGTGTCTCCGTTGGGCTTTGTTGGGTTCCTAATGGGTTTTATGGTGGTTGGGAGTGGACTTTGGGTTTTGGAGAACATCAGTGTGGTGTTTTTACCGTGCTGGGCAGCTAAACCCCACAACCGCTCTCTCACTCCCCCTCCTTTAGATGAGGAGGGGGAGAAGTAAAGCAAAGAACAACTCACGGGTTGAGATAAGGATAATTATTTAAAGGGAAATAATTATAATAATTAAATAAAGACTACCATGAACTAAACAATTTAACTAAGGGGAAGTAAAAGGGAAAAGGGGAACAAGGGAGGAAAACAAACAAACAAAATAAATGAAAGCTATATGGAAGTGCAGAGGAAAGAAATTACTCTCTACTTCCCACAAATGAGCGATGATTGACCACGTCCTTGAAGCAAGGCCTCAACGCACGCAGCCGGTGTTCGAGAGGAGGACCGAGGTCTTCTCAACGAGAGCCCACCCCTCCCCTCTTCTTCCTGTTTCCTCCTTTTATTGCTGAGTGTGACACCACATGGTATGGAATATCCCTTTGATTGGTTTAGGTCAGCTGCCATAGTGATGTTTCTCTCCTCACTTTTTGCCCACCCCCTAGGAGGGTTAGAGAAAGGCCCAATGCTGTGCCACTGCTGCTCAGCAGTAGACACAACACTGGTGTGATAACACTGCTGTTCCAGCTACAAGTACAGAGTACGGCACTGTATGGGCTGCTGCCGGGAAAGTTAACATTCCAGCCAGACCCAGTACAATCAGGTAGGTTTAGGGTGGTTTTGGGGTGGATCTATGATTTTGGGGATTTTCTTTCGTTTTGGGGCGTGATCCTATTCTTTTTGGGGGTGTTTGTGACGTGTTTTATGGTCTCCGTTGGGTTTTGTTGCGTTTTCCGTTGTCATCGTGGTGGAAAATGGTAAATTGCGATTTTTGGAGAACTTCAGGTAGGTTTAGGGGGACTTCTGGGGTGGATTCATGGTATTTGAGTTTTTCTTCTGTTTTTTGGGGTGATCCTGTTCTTTTCTGGGGTATTTTTGACGTGTTTTTGGGTCTCCGTTGGGTTTCGTTGTGTTGTCAGTCGTCGTTAAGTTCAATGGGAGTGGATTGTGGGTTTTGGAGACGATCAAGTGAGTTTAGGGTGGTTTGGGGGGAAATTCATGGTATTGGGTTTTTTTCTTCTGATCCTGTTCTTTTTTGGCGTGTTTTTGACGTGTTTTTGGGTCTCCGTTGGGTTTTAGTTGGGTTTTGTTCGTAATCATGTTGGAAAATGGAAAATTCTGGGTTTTGGAGAACACCTGGTAGGTTTAGGATGGTTTTGGGATGGATCTATGTTTTTTTTTTTTTTTTTTTTTTTTTCTGTTTTTTTGGGGGGTTGATCCTGTTCTTTTTTGGGGTGTTTTTGACGTGTTTTGTGGTCTCCGCTGGGTTTCGTTGGGTTTTCCTTTGTCATCATGGTGGAAAAGTGTAAATTGTGGGTTTTGGAGATCATCATGTAGGTTAAGGGGGACTTTTGGGGTGGATCTATGGCTTTTGGGATTATCTTCCAGGTTTGGGGTTGATCGCGTTCTTGTTTGGGGTGTTTTTGAAGTGTTTTGTGGTCTCCATTGGATTTCGTTGGGTTCTCGTTGGTCGTTAAGTTCAATGGGAGTGGATTGTGGGTTTTGGAGAAGATCAAGTGAGTTTAGGGTGGTTTGGGGGGAAATTCATGGTATTGGGGTTTTTTCTTCTGATCCAGTTCTTTTTTGGCGTGTTTTTGACGTGTTTTTGGGTCTCCGTTGGGTTTTAGTTGGGTTTTGTTCGTAATCATGTTGGAAAATGGAAAATTCTGGGTTTTGGAGAACACCTGGTAGGTTTAGGATGGTTTTGGGATGGATCTATGGTTTTTTTTTTTTTTCTGTTTTTTGGGGGGTTGATCCTGTTCTTTTTTGGGGTGTTTATGCTGTTTTTTGGTGTCTCCGTTGGGCTTTGTTGGGTTCCTAATGGGTTTTATGGTGGTTGGGAGTGGACTTTGGGTTTTGGAGAACATCAGTGTGGTGTTTTTACCGTGCTGGGCAGCTAAACCCCACAACCGCTCTCTCACTCCCCCTCCTTTAGATGAGGAGGGGGAGAAGTAAAGCAAAGAACAACTCACGGGTTGAGATAAGGATAATTATTTAAAGGGAAATAATTATAATAATTAAATAAAGACTACCATGAACTAAACAATTTAACTAAGGGGAAGTAAAAGGGAAAAGGGGAACAAGGGAGGAAAACAAACAAACAAAATAAATGAAAGCTATATGGAAGTGCAGAGGAAAGAAATTACTCTCTACTTCCCACAAATGAGCGATGATTGACCACGTCCTTGAAGCAAGGCCTCAACGCACGCAGCCGGTGTTCGAGAGGAGGACCGAGGTCTTCTCAACGAGAGCCCACCCCTCCCCTCTTCTTCCTGTTTCCTCCTTTTATTGCTGAGTGTGACACCACATGGTATGGAATATCCCTTTGATTGGTTTAGGTCAGCTGCCATAGTGATGTTTCTCTCCTCACTTTTTGCCCACCCCCTAGGAGGGTTAGAGAAAGGCCCAATGCTGTGCCACTGCTGCTCAGCAGTAGACACAACACTGGTGTGATAACACTGCTGTTCCAGCTACAAGTACAGAGTACGGCACTGTATGGGCTGCTGCCGGGAAAGTTAACATTCCAGCCAGACCCAGTACAATCAGGTAGGTTTAGGGTGGTTTTGGGGTGGATCTATGATTTTGGGGATTTTCTTTCGTTTTTGGGCGTGATCCTATTCTTTTTGGGGGTGTTTGTGACGTGTTTTATGGTCTCCGTTGGGTTTTGTTGCGTTTTCCGTTGTCATCGTGGTGGAAAATGGTAAATTGCGATTTTTGGAGAACTTCAGGTAGGTTTAGGGGGACTTCTGGGGTGGATTCATGGTATTTGAGTTTTTCTTCTGTTTTTTGGGGTGATCCTGTTCTTTTCTGGGGTATTTTTGACGTGTTTTTGGGTCTCCGTTGGGTTTCGTTGTGTTGTCAGTCGTCGTTAAGTTCAATGGGAGTGGATTGTGGGTTTTGGAGACGATCAAGTGAGTTTAGGGTGGTTTGGGGGGAAATTCATGGTATTGGGTTTTTTTCTTCTGATCCTGTTCTTTTTTGGCGTGTTTTTGACGTGTTTTTGGGTCTCCGTTGGGTTTTAGTTGGGTTTTGTTCGTAATCATGTTGGAAAATGGAAAATTCTGGGTTTTGGAGAACACCTGGTAGGTTTAGGATGGTTTTGGGATGGATCTATGTTTTTTTTTTTTTTTTTTTTTTTTTTCTGTTTTTTTGGGGGGTTGATCCTGTTCTTTTTTGGGGTGTTTTTGACGTGTTTTGTGGTCTCCGCTGGGTTTCGTTGGGTTTTCCTTTGTCATCATGGTGGAAAAGTGTAAATTGTGGGTTTTGGAGATCATCATGTAGGTTAAGGGGGACTTTTGGGGTGGATCTATGGCTTTTGGGATTATCTTCCAGGTTTGGGGTTGATCGCGTTCTTGTTTGGGGTGTTTTTGAAGTGTTTTGTGGTCTCCATTGGATTTCGTTGGGTTCTCGTTGGTCGTTAAGTTCAATGGGAGTGGATTGTGGGTTTTGGAGAAGATCAAGTGAGTTTAGGGTGGTTTGGGGGGAAATTCATGGTATTGGGGTTTTTTCTTCTGATCCAGTTCTTTTTGGGCGTGTTTTTGACGTGTTTTTGGGTCTCCGTTGGGTTTTAGTTGGGTTTTGTTCGTAATCATGTTGGAAAATGGAAAATTCTGGGTTTTGGAGAACACCTGGTAGGTTTAGGATGGTTTTGGGATGGATCTATGGTTTTTTTTTTTTTTCTGTTTTTTGGGGGGTTGATCCTGTTCTTTTTTGGGGTGTTTATGCTGTTTTTTGGTGTCTCCGTTGGGCTTTGTTGGGTTCCTAATGGGTTTTATGGTGGTTGGGAGTGGACTTTGGGTTTTGGAGAACATCAGTGTGGTGTTTTTACCGTGCTGGGCAGCTAAACCCCACAACCGCTCTCTCACTCCCCCTCCTTTAGATGAGGAGGGGGAGAAGTAAAGCAAAGAACAACTCACGGGTTGAGATAAGGATAATTATTTAAAGGGAAATAATTATAATAATTAAATAAAGACTACCATGAACTAAACAATTTAACTAAGGGGAAGTAAAAGGGAAAAGGGGAACAAGGGAGGAAAACAAACAAACAAAATAAATGAAAGCTATATGGAAGTGCAGAGGAAAGAAATTACTCTCTACTTCCCACAAATGAGCGATGATTGACCACGTCCTTGAAGCAAGGCCTCAACGCACGCAGCCGGTGTTCGAGAGGAGGACCGAGGTCTTCTCAACGAGAGCCCACCCCTCCCCTCTTCTTCCTGTTTCCTCCTTTTATTGCTGAGTGTGACACCACATGGTATGGAATATCCCTTTGATTGGTTTAGGTCAGCTGCCATAGTGATGTTTCTCTCCTCACTTTTTGCCCACCCCCTAGGAGGGTTAGAGAAAGGCCCAATGCTGTGCCACTGCTGCTCAGCAGTAGACACAACACTGGTGTGATAACACTGCTGTTCCAGCTACAAGTACAGAGTACGGCACTGTATGGGCTGCTGCCGGGAAAGTTAACATTCCAGCCAGACCCAGTACAATCAGGTAGGTTTAGGGTGGTTTTGGGGTGGATCTATGATTTTGGGGATTTTCTTTCGTTTTTGGGCGTGATCCTATTCTTTTTGGGGGTGTTTGTGACGTGTTTTATGGTCTCCGTTGGGTTTTGTTGCGTTTTCCGTTGTCATCGTGGTGGAAAATGGTAAATTGCGATTTTTGGAGAACTTCAGGTAGGTTTAGGGGGACTTCTGGGGTGGATTCATGGTATTTGAGTTTTTCTTCTGTTTTTTGGGGTGATCCTGTTCTTTTCTGGGGTATTTTTGACGTGTTTTTGGGTCTCCGTTGGGTTTCGTTGTGTTGTCAGTCGTCGTTAAGTTCAATGGGAGTGGATTGTGGGTTTTGGAGACGATCAAGTGAGTTTAGGGTGGTTTGGGGGGAAATTCATGGTATTGGGTTTTTTTCTTCTGATCCTGTTCTTTTTTGGCGTGTTTTTGACGTGTTTTTGGGTCTCCGTTGGGTTTTAGTTGGGTTTTGTTCGTAATCATGTTGGAAAATGGAAAATTCTGGGTTTTGGAGAACACCTGGTAGGTTTAGGATGGTTTTGGGATGGATCTATGGTTTTTTTTTTTTTTTTTTTTTTTCTGTTTTTTTGGGGGGTTGATACTGTTCTTTTTTGGGGTGTTTTTGACGTGTTTTGGGGTCTCCGCTGGGTTTCGTTGGGTTTTCCTTTGTCATCATGGTGGAAAAGTGTAAATTGTGGGTTTTGGAGATCATCATGTAGGTTAAGGGGGACTTTTGGGGTGGATCTATGGCTTTTGGGATTATCTTCCAGGTTTGGGGTTGATCGCGTTCTTGTTTGGGGGTGTTTTTGAAGTGTTTTGTGGTCTCCATTGGATTTCGTTGGGTTCTCGTTGGTCGTTAAGTTCAATGGGAGTGGATTGTGGGTTTTGGAGAAGATCAAGTGAGTTTAGGGTGGTTTGGGGGGAAATTCATGGTATTGGGGTTTTTTCTTCTGATCCAGTTCTTTTTGGGCGTGTTTTTGACGTGTTTTTGGGTCTCCGTTGGGTTTTAGTTGGGTTTTGTTCGTAATCATGTTGGAAAATGGAAAATTCTGGGTTTTGGAGAACACCTGGTAAGTTTAGGATGGTTTTGGGATGGATCTATGGTTTTTTTTTTTTTTTTTTTTCTGTTTTTTGGGGGGTTGATCCTGTTGTTTTTTGGGGTGTTTATGCTGTTTTTTGGTGTCTCCGTTGGGCTTTGTTGGGTTCCTAATGGGTTTTATGGTGGTTGGGAGTGGACTTTGGGTTTTGGAGAACATCAGTGTGGTGTTTTTACCGTGCTGGGCAGCTAAACCCCACAACCGCTCTCTCACTCCCCCTCCTTTAGATGAGGAGGGGGAGAAGTAAAGCAAAGAACAACTCACGGGTTGAGATAAGGATAATTATTTAAAGGGAAATAATTATAATAATTAAATAAAGACTACCATGAACTAAACAATTTAACTAAGGGGAAGTAAAAGGGAAAAGGGGAACAAGGGAGGAAAACAAACAAACAAAATAAATGAAAGCTATATGGAAGTGCAGAGGAAAGAAATTACTCTCTACTTCCCACAAATGAGCGATGATTGACCACGTCCTTGAAGCAAGGCCTCAACGCACGCAGCCGGTGTTCGAGAGGAGGACCGAGGTCTTCTCAACGAGAGCCCACCCCTCCCCTCTTCTTCCTGTTTCCTCCTTTTATTGCTGAGTGTGACACCACATGGTATGGAATATCCCTTTGATTGGTTTAGGTCAGCTGCCATAGTGATGTTTCTCTCCTCACTTTTTGCCCACCCCCTAGGAGGGTTAGAGAAAGGCCCAATGCTGTGCCACTGCTGCTCAGCAGTAGACACAACACTGGTGTGATAACACTGCTGTTCCAGCTACAAGTACAGAGTACGGCACTGTATGGGCTGCTGCCGGGAAAGATAACATTCCAGCCAGACCCAGTACAATCAGGTAGGTTTAGGGTGGTTTTGGGGTGGATCTATGATTTTGGGGATTTTCTTTCGTTTTGGGGCGTGATCCTATTCTTTTTGGGGGTGTTTGTGACGTGTTTTATGGTCTCCGTTGGGTTTTGTTGCGTTTTCCGTTGTCATCGTGGTGGAAAATGGTAAATTGCGATTTTTGGAGAACTTCAGGTAGGTTTAGGGGGACTTCTGGGGTGGATTCATGGTATTTGAGTTTTTCTTCTGTTTTTTGGGGTGATCCTGTTCTTTTCTGGGGTATTTTTGACGTGTTTTTGGGTCTCCGTTGGGTTTCGTTGTGTTGTCAGTCGTCGTTAAGTTCAATGGGAGTGGATTGTGGGTTTTGGAGACGATCAAGTGAGTTTAGGGTGGTTTGGGGGGAAATTCATGGTATTGGGTTTTTTTCTTCTGATCCTGTTCTTTTTTGGCGTGTTTTTGACGTGTTTTTGGGTCTCCGTTGGGTTTTAGTTGGGTTTTGTTCGTAATCATGTTGGAAAATGGAAAATTCTGGGTTTTGGAGAACACCTGGTAGGTTTAGGATGGTTTTGGGATGGATCTATGGTTTTTTTTTTTTTTCTGTTTTTTGGGGGGTTGATCCTGTTCTTTTTTGGGGTGTTTATGCTGTTTTTTGGTGTCTCCGTTGGGCTTTGTTGGGTTCCTAATGGGTTTTATGGTGGTTGGGAGTGGACTTTGGGTTTTGGAGAACATCAGTGTGGTGTTTTTACCGTGCTGGGCAGCTAAACCCCACAACCGCTCTCTCACTCCCCCTCCTTTAGATGAGGAGGGGGAGAAGTAAAGCAAAGAACAACTCACGGGTTGAGATAAGGATAATTATTTAAAGGGAAATAATTATAATAATTAAATAAAGACTACCATGAACTAAACAATTTAACTAAGGGGAAGTAAAAGGGAAAAGGGGAACAAGGGAGGAAAACAAACAAACAAAATAAATGAAAGCTATATGGAAGTGCAGAGGAAAGAAATTACTCTCTACTTCCCACAAATGAGCGATGATTGACCACGTCCTTGAAGCAAGGCCTCAACGCACGCAGCCGGTGTTCGAGAGGAGGACCGAGGTCTTCTCAACGAGAGCCCACCCCTCCCCTCTTCTTCCTGTTTCCTCCTTTTATTGCTGAGTGTGACACCACATGGTATGGAATATCCCTTTGATTGGTTTAGGTCAGCTGCCATAGTGATGTTTCTCTCCTCACTTTTTGCCCACCCCCTAGGAGGGTTAGAGAAAGGCCCAATGCTGTGCCACTGCTGCTCAGCAGTAGACACAACACTGGTGTGATAACACTGCTGTTCCAGCTACAAGTACAGAGTACGGCACTGTATGGGCTGCTGCCGGGAAAGTTAACATTCCAGCCAGACCCAGTACAATCAGGTAGGTTTAGGGTGGTTTTGGGGTGGATCTATGATTTTGGGGATTTTCTTTCGTTTTGGGGCGTGATCCTATTCTTTTTGGGGGTGTTTGTGACGTGTTTTATGGTCTCCGTTGGGTTTTGTTGCGTTTTCCGTTGTCATCGTGGTGGAAAATGGTAAATTGCGATTTTTGGAGAACTTCAGGTAGGTTTAGGGGGACTTCTGGGGTGGATTCATGGTATTTGAGTTTTTCTTCTGTTTTTTGGGGTGATCCTGTTCTTTTCTGGGGTATTTTTGACGTGTTTTTGGGTCTCCGTTGGGTTTCGTTGTGTTGTCAGTCGTCGTTAAGTTCAATGGGAGTGGATTGTGGGTTTTGGAGACGATCAAGTGAGTTTAGGGTGGTTTGGGGGGAAATTCATGGTATTGGGTTTTTTTCTTCTGATCCTGTTCTTTTTTGGCGTGTTTTTGACGTGTTTTTGGGTCTCCGTTGGGTTTTAGTTGGGTTTTGTTCGTAATCATGTTGGAAAATGGAAAATTCTGGGTTTTGGAGAACACCTGGTAGGTTTAGGATGGTTTTGGGATGGATCTATGGTTTTGTTTTTTTTTTTTTTTTTTCTGTTTTTTTTTTGGGGTTGATCCTGTTCTTTTTTGGGGTGTTTTTGACGTGTTTTGGGGTCTCTGCTGGGTTTCGTTGGGTTTTCCTTTGTCATCATGGTGGAAGAGTGTAAATTGTGGGTTTTGGAGATCATCATGTAGGTTAAGGGGGACTTTTGGGGTGGATCTATGGCTTTTGGGATTATCTTCCAGGTTTGGGGTTGATCGCGTTCTTGTTTGGGGTGTTTTTGAAGTGTTTTGTGGTCTCCATTGGATTTCGTTGGGTTCTCGTTGGTCGTTAAGTTCAATGGGAGTGGATTGTGGGTTTTGGAGAAGATCAAGAGAGTTTAGGGTGGTTTGGGGGGAAATTCATGGTATTGGGGTTTTTTCTTCTGATCCAGTTCTTTTTTGGCGTGTTTTTGACGTGTTTTTGGGTCTCCGTTGGGTTTTAGTTGGGTTTTGTTCGTAATCATGTTGGAAAATGGAAAATTCTGGGTTTTGGAGAACACCTGGTAGGTTTAGGATGGTTTTGGGATGGATCTATGGTTTTGTTTTTTTTTTTTTTTTCTGTTTTTTGGGGGGTTGATCCTGTTCTTTTTTGGGGTGTTTATGCTGTTTTTTGGTGTCTCCGTTGGGCTTTGTTGGGTTCCTAATGGGTTTTATGGTGGTTGGGAGTGGACTTTGGGTTTTGGAGAACATCAGTGTGGTGTTTTTACCGTGCTGGGCAGCTAAACCCCACAACCGCTCTCTCACTCCCCCTCCTTTAGATGAGGAGGGGGAGAAGTAAAGCAAAGAACAACTCACGGGTTGAGATAAGGATAATTATTTAAAGGGAAATAATTATAATAATTAAATAAAGACTACCATGAACTAAACAATTTAACTAAGGGGAAGTAAAAGGGAAAAGGGGAACAAGGGAGGAAAACAAACAAACAAAATAAATGAAAGCTATATGGAAGTGCAGAGGAAAGAAATTACTCTCTACTTCCCACAAATGAGCGATGATTGACCACGTCCTTGAAGCAAGGCCTCAACGCACGCAGCCGGTGTTCGAGAGGAGGACCGAGGTCTTCTCAACGAGAGCCCACCCCTCCCCTCTTCTTCCTGTTTCCTCCTTTTATTGCTGAGTGTGACACCACATGGTATGGAATATCCCTTTGATTGGTTTAGGTCAGCTGCCATAGTGATGTTTCTCTCCTCACTTTTTGCCCACCCCCTAGGAGGGTTAGAGAAAGGCCCAATGCTGTGCCACTGCTGCTCAGCAGTAGACACAACACTGGTGTGATAACACTGCTGTTCCAGCTACAAGTACAGAGTACGGCACTGTATGGGCTGCTGCCGGGAAAGTTAACATTCCAGCCAGACCCAGTACAATCAGGTAGGTTTAGGGTGGTTTTGGGGTGGATCTATGATTTTGGGGATTTTCTTTCGTTTTTGGGCGTGATCCTATTCTTTTTGGGGGTGTTTGTGACGTGTTTTATGGTCTCCGTTGGGTTTTGTTGCGTTTTCCGTTGTCATCGTGGTGGAAAATGGTAAATTGCGATTTTTGGAGAACTTCAGGTAGGTTTAGGGGGACTTCTGGGGTGGATTCATGGTATTTGAGTTTTTCTTCTGTTTTTTTGGGGTGATCCTGTTCTTTTCTGGGGTATTTTTGACGTGTTTTTGGGTCTCCGTTGGGTTTCGTTGTGTTGTCAGTCGTCGTTAAGTTCAATGGGAGTGGATTGTGGGTTTTGGAGACGATCAAGTGAGTTTAGGGTGGTTTGGGGGGAAATTCATGGTATTGGGGTTTTTTCTTCTGATCCAGTTCTTTTTGGGCGTGTTTTTGACGTGTTTTTGGGTCTCCGTTGGGTTTTAGTTGGGTTTTGTTCGTAATCATGTTGGAAAATGGAAAATTCTGGGTTTTGGAGAACACCTGGTAGGTTTAGGATGGTTTTGGGATGGATCTATGGTTTTGTTTTTTTTTTTTTTTTTTCTGTTTTTTTGGGGGGTTGATCCTGTTCTTTTTTGGGGTGTTTTTGACGTGTTTTGGGGTCTCCGCTGGGTTTCGTTGGGTTTTCCTTTGTCATCATGGTGGAAAAGTGTAAATTGTGGGTTTTGGAGATCATCATGTAGGTTAAGGGGGACTTTTGGGGTGGATCTATGGCTTTTGGGATTATCTTCCAGGTTTGGGGTTGATCGCGTTCTTGTTTGGGGGTGTTTTTGAAGTGTTTTGTGGTCTCCATTGGATTTCGTTGGGTTCTCGTTGGTCGTTAAGTTCAATGGGAGTGGATTGTGGGTTTTGGAGAAGATCAAGTGAGTTTAGGGTGGTTTGGGGGGAAATTCATGGTATTGGGGTTTTTTCTTCTGATCCAGTTCTTTTTTGGCGTGTTTTTGACGTGTTTTTGGGTCTCCGTTGGGTTTTAGTTGGGTTTTGTTCGTAATCATGTTGGAAAATGGAAAATTCTGGGTTTTGGAGAACACCTGGTAGGTTTAGGATGGTTTTGGGATGGATCTATGGTTTTGGTTTTTTTTTTTTTTTCTGTTTTTTGGGGGGTTGATCCTGTTCTTTTTTGGGGTGTTTATGCTGTTTTTTGGTGTCTCCGTTGGGCTTTGTTGGGTTCCTAATGGGTTTTATGGTGGTTGGGAGTGGACTTTGGGTTTTGGAGAACATCAGTGTGGTGTTTTTACCGTGCTGGGCAGCTAAACCCCACAACCGCTCTCTCACTCCCCCTCCTTTAGATGAGGAGGGGGAGAAGTAAAGCAAAGAACAACTCACGGGTTGAGATAAGGATAATTATTTAAAGGGAAATAATTATAATAATTAAATAAAGACTACCATGAACTAAACAATTTAACTAAGGGGAAGTAAAAGGGAAAAGGGGAACAAGGGAGGAAAACAAACAAACAAAATAAATGAAAGCTATATGGAAGTGCAGAGGAAAGAAATTACTCTCTACTTCCCACAAATGAGCGATGATTGACCACGTCCTTGAAGCAAGGCCTCAACGCACGCAGCCGGTGTTCGAGAGGAGGACCGAGGTCTTCTCAACGAGAGCCCACCCCTCCCCTCTTCTTCCTGTTTCCTCCTTTTATTGCTGAGTGTGACACCACATGGTATGGAATATCCCTTTGATTGGTTTAGGTCAGCTGCCATAGTGATGTTTCTCTCCTCACTTTTTGCCCACCCCCTAGGAGGGTTAGAGAAAGGCCCAATGCTGTGCCACTGCTGCTCAGCAGTAGACACAACACTGGTGTGATAACACTGCTGTTCCAGCTACAAGTACAGAGTACGGCACTGTATGGGCTGCTGCCGGGAAAGTTAACATTCCAGCCAGACCCAGTACAATCAGGTAGGTTTAGGGTGGTTTTGGGGTGGATCTATGATTTTGGGGATTTTCTTTCGTTTTTGGGCGTGATCCTATTCTTTTTGGGGGTGTTTGTGACGTGTTTTATGGTCTCCGTTGGGTTTTGTTGCGTTTTCCGTTGTCATCGTGGTGGAAAATGGTAAATTGCGATTTTTGGAGAACTTCAGGTAGGTTTAGGGGGACTTCTGGGGTGGATTCATGGTATTTGAGTTTTTCTTCTGTTTTTTTGGGGTGATCCTGTTCTTTTCTGGGGTATTTTTGACGTGTTTTTGGGTCTCCGTTGGGTTTCGTTGTGTTGTCAGTCGTCGTTAAGTTCAATGGGAGTGGATTGTGGGTTTTGGAGACGATCAAGTGAGTTTAGGGTGGTTTGGGGGGAAATTCATGGTATTGGGTTTTTTTCTTCTGATCCTGTTCTTTTTTGGCGTGTTTTTGACGTGTTTTTGGGTCTCCGTTGGGTTTTAGTTGGGTTTTGTTCGTAATCATGTTGGAAAATGGAAAATTCTGGGTTTTGGAGAACACCTGGTAGGTTTAGGATGGTTTTGGGATGGATCTATGGTTTTGTTTTTTTTTTTTTTTTTTTCTGTTTTTTTGGGGGGTTGATCCTGTTCTTTTTTGGGGTGTTTTTGACGTGTTTTGGGGTCTCCACTGGGTTTCGTTGGGTTTTCCTTTGTCATCATGGTGGAAAAGTGTAAATTGTGGGTTTTGGAGATCATCATGTAGGTTAAGGGGGACTTTTGGGGTGGATCTATGGCTTTTGGGATTATCTTCCAGGTTTGGGGTTGATCGCGTTCTTGTTTGGGGTGTTTTTGAAGTGTTTTGTGGTCTCCATTGGATTTCGTTGGGTTCTCGTTGGTCGTTAAGTTCAATGGGAGTGGATTGTGGGTTTTGGAGAAGATCAAGTGAGTTTAGGGTGGTTTGGGGGGAAATTCATGGTATTGGGGTTTTTTCTTCTGATCCAGTTCTTTTTTGGCGTGTTTTTGACGTGTTTTTGGGTCTCCGTTGGGTTTTAGTTGGGTTTTGTTCGTAATCATGTTGGAAAATGGAAAATTCTGGGTTTTGGAGAACACCTGGTAGGTTTAGGATGGTTTTGGGATGGATCTATGGTTTTTTTTTTGTTTTTTTTTTTTTTTCTGTTTTTTGGGGGGTTGATCCTGTTCTTTTTTGGGGTGTTTATGCTGTTTTTTGGTGTCTCCGTTGGGCTTTGTTGGGTTCCTAATGGGTTTTATGGTGGTTGGGAGTGGACTTTGGGTTTTGGAGAACATCAGTGTGGTGTTTTTACCGTGCTGGGCAGCTAAACCCCACAACCGCTCTCTCACTCCCCCTCCTTTAGATGAGGAGGGGGAGAAGTAAAGCAAAGAACAACTCACGGGTTGAGATAAGGATAATTATTTAAAGGGAAATAATTATAATAATTAAATAAAGACTACCATGAACTAAACAATTTAACTAAGGGGAAGTAAAAGGGAAAAGGGGAACAAGGGAGGAAAACAAACAAACAAAATAAATGAAAGCTATATGGAAGTGCAGAGGAAAGAAATTACTCTCTACTTCCCACAAATGAGCGATGATTGACCACGTCCTTGAAGCAAGGCCTCAACGCACGCAGCCGGTGTTCGAGAGGAGGACCGAGGTCTTCTCAACGAGAGCCCACCCCTCCCCTCTTCTTCCTGTTTCCTCCTTTTATTGCTGAGTGTGACACCACATGGTATGGAATATCCCTTTGATTGGTTTAGGTCAGCTGCCATAGTGATGTTTCTCTCCTCACTTTTTGCCCACCCCCTAGGAGGGTTAGAGAAAGGCCCAATGCTGTGCCACTGCTGCTCAGCAGTAGACACAACACTGGTGTGATAACACTGCTGTTCCAGCTACAAGTACAGAGTACGGCACTGTATGGGCTGCTGCCGGGAAAGTTAACATTCCAGCCAGACCCAGTACAATCAGGTAGGTTTAGGGTGGTTTTGGGGTGGATCTATGATTTTGGGGATTTTCTTTCGTTTTGGGGCGTGATCCTATTCTTTTTGGGGGTGTTTGTGACGTGTTTTATGGTCTCCGTTGGGTTTTGTTGCGTTTTCCGTTGTCATCGTGGTGGAAAATGGTAAATTGCGATTTTTGGAGAACTTCAGGTAGGTTTAGGGGGACTTCTGGGGTGGATTCATGGTATTTGAGTTTTTCTTCTGTTTTTTTGGGGTGATCCTGTTCTTTTCTGGGGTATTTTTGACGTGTTTTTGGGTCTCCGTTGGGTTTCGTTGTGTTGTCAGTCGTCGTTAAGTTCAATGGGAGTGGATTGTGGGTTTTGGAGACGATCAAGTGAGTTTAGGGTGGTTTGGGGGGAAATTCATGGTATTGGGTTTTTTTCTTCTGATCCTGTTCTTTTTTGGCGTGTTTTTGACGTGTTTTTGGGTCTCCGTTGGGTTTTAGTTGGGTTTTGTTCGTAATCATGTTGGAAAATGGAAAATTCTGGGTTTTGGAGAACACCTGGTAGGTTTAGGATGGTTTTGGGATGGATCTATGGTTTTGTTTTTTTTTTTTTTTTTTTCTGTTTTTTTGGGGGGTTGATCCTGTTCTTTTTTGGGGTGTTTTTGACGTGTTTTGGGGTCTCCACTGGGTTTCGTTGGGTTTTCCTTTGTCATCATGGTGGAAAAGTGTAAATTGTGGGTTTTGGAGATCATCATGTAGGTTAAGGGGGACTTTTGGGGTGGATCTATGGCTTTTGGGATTATCTTCCAGGTTTGGGGTTGATCGCGTTCTTGTTTGGGGTGTTTTTGAAGTGTTTTGTGGTCTCCATTGGATTTCGTTGGGTTCTCGTTGGTCGTTAAGTTCAATGGGAGTGGATTGTGGGTTTTGGAGAAGATCAAGTGAGTTTAGGGTGGTTTGGGGGGAAATTCATGGTATTGGGGTTTTTTCTTCTGATCCAGTTCTTTTTTGGCGTGTTTTTGACGTGTTTTTGGGTCTCCGTTGGGTTTTAGTTGGGTTTTGTTCGTAATCATGTTGGAAAATGGAAAATTCTGGGTTTTGGAGAACACCTGGTAGGTTTAGGATGGTTTTGGGATGGATCTATGTTTTTTGTTTTTTTTTTTTTTTTTTTTTCTGTTTTTTGGGGGGTTGATCCTGTTCTTTTTTGGGGTGTTTATGCTGTTTTTTGGTGTCTCCGTTGGGCTTTGTTGGGTTCCTAATGGGTTTTATGGTGGTTGGGAGTGGACTTTGGGTTTTGGAGAACATCAGTGTGGTGTTTTTACCGTGCTGGGCAGCTAAACCCCACAACCGCTCTCTCACTCCCCCTCCTTTAGATGAGGAGGGGGAGAAGTAAAGCAAAGAACAACTCACGGGTTGAGATAAGGATAATTATTTAAAGGGAAATAATTATAATAATTAAATAAAGACTACCATGAACTAAACAATTTAACTAAGGGGAAGTAAAAGGGAAAAGGGGAACAAGGGAGGAAAACAAACAAACAAAATAAATGAAAGCTATATGGAAGTGCAGAGGAAAGAAATTACTCTCTACTTCCCACAAATGAGCGATGATTGACCACGTCCTTGAAGCAAGGCCTCAACGCACGCAGCCGGTGTTCGAGAGGAGGACCGAGGTCTTCTCAACGAGAGCCCACCCCTCCCCTCTTCTTCCTGTTTCCTCCTTTTATTGCTGAGTGTGACACCACATGGTATGGAATATCCCTTTGATTGGTTTAGGTCAGCTGCCATAGTGATGTTTCTCTCCTCACTTTTTGCCCACCCCCTAGGAGGGTTAGAGAAAGGCCCAATGCTGTGCCACTGCTGCTCAGCAGTAGACACAACACTGGTGTGATAACACTGCTGTTCCAGCTACAAGTACAGAGTACGGCACTGTATGGGCTGCTGCCGGGAAAGTTAACATTCCAGCCAGACCCAGTACAATCAGGTAGGTTTAGGGTGGTTTTGGGGTGGATCTATGATTTTGGGGATTTTCTTTCGTTTTTGGGCGTGATCCTATTCTTTTTGGGGGTGTTTGTGACGTGTTTTATGGTCTCCGTTGGGTTTTGTTGCGTTTTCCGTTGTCATCGTGGTGGAAAATGGTAAATTGCGATTTTTGGAGAACTTCAGGTAGGTTTAGGGGGACTTCTGGGGTGGATTCATGGTATTTGAGTTTTTCTTCTGTTTTTTGGGGTGATCCTGTTCTTTTCTGGGGTATTTTTGACGTGTTTTTGGGTCTCCGTTGGGTTTCGTTGTGTTGTCAGTCGTCGTTAAGTTCAATGGGAGTGGATTGTGGGTTTTGGAGACGATCAAGTGAGTTTAGGGTGGTTTGGGGGGAAATTCATGGTATTGGGTTTTTTTCTTCTGATCCTGTTCTTTTTTGGCGTGTTTTTGACGTGTTTTTGGGTCTCCGTTGGGTTTTAGTTGGGTTTTGTTCGTAATCATGTTGGAAAATGGAAAATTCTGGGTTTTGGAGAACACCTGGTAGGTTTAGGATGGTTTTGGGATGGATCTATGGTTTTGTTTTTTTTTTTTTTTTTTCTGTTTTTTTGGGGGGTTGATCCTGTTCTTTTTTGGGGTGTTTTTGACGTGTTTTGGGGTCTCCGCTGGGTTTCGTTGGGTTTTCCTTTGTCATCATGGTGGAAAAGTGTAAATTGTGGGTTTTGGAGATCATCATGTAGGTTAAGGGGGACTTTTGGGGTGGATCTATGGCTTTTGGGATTATCTTCCAGGTTTGGGGTTGATCGCGTTCTTGTTTGGGGTGTTTTTGAAGTGTTTTGTGGTCTCCATTGGATTTCGTTGGGTTCTCGTTGGTCGTTAAGTTCAATGGGAGTGGATTGTGGGTTTTGGAGAAGATCAAGTGAGTTTAGGGTGGTTTGGGGGGAAATTCATGGTATTGGGGTTTTTTCTTCTGATCCAGTTCTTTTTGGGCGTGTTTTTGACGTGTTTTTGGGTCTCCGTTGGGTTTTAGTTGGGTTTTGTTCGTAATCATGTTGGAAAATGGAAAATTCTGGGTTTTGGAGAACACCTGGTAAGTTTAGGATGGTTTTGGGATGGATCTATGGTTTTTTTTTGTTTTTTTTTTCTGTTTTTTGGGGGGTTGATCCTGTTCTTTTTTGGGGTGTTTATGCTGTTTTTTGGTGTCTCCGTTGGGCTTTGTTGGGTTCCTAATGGGTTTTATGGTGGTTGGGAGTGGACTTTGGGTTTTGGAGAACATCAGTGTGGTGTTTTTACCGTGCTGGGCAGCTAAACCCCACAACCGCTCTCTCACTCCCCCTCCTTTAGATGAGGAGGGGGAGAAGTAAAGCAAAGAACAACTCACGGGTTGAGATAAGGATAATTATTTAAAGGGAAATAATTATAATAATTAAATAAAGACTACCATGAACTAAACAATTTAACTAAGGGGAAGTAAAAGGGAAAAGGGGAACAAGGGAGGAAAACAAACAAACAAAATAAATGAAAGCTATATGGAAGTGCAGAGGAAAGAAATTACTCTCTACTTCCCACAAATGAGCGATGATTGACCACGTCCTTGAAGCAAGGCCTCAACGCACGCAGCCGGTGTTCGAGAGGAGGACCGAGGTCTTCTCAACGAGAGCCCACCCCTCCCCTCTTCTTCCTGTTTCCTCCTTTTATTGCTGAGTGTGACACCACATGGTATGGAATATCCCTTTGATTGGTTTAGGTCAGCTGCCATAGTGATGTTTCTCTCCTCACTTTTTGCCCACCCCCTAGGAGGGTTAGAGAAAGGCCCAATGCTGTGCCACTGCTGCTCAGCAGTAGACACAACACTGGTGTGATAACACTGCTGTTCCAGCTACAAGTACAGAGTACGGCACTGTATGGGCTGCTGCCGGGAAAGTTAACATTCCAGCCAGACCCAGTACAATCAGGTAGGTTTAGGGTGGTTTTGGGGTGGATCTATGATTTTGGGGATTTTCTTTCGTTTTTGGGCGTGATCCTATTCTTTTTGGGGGTGTTTGTGACGTGTTTTATGGTCTCCGTTGGGTTTTGTTGCGTTTTCCGTTGTCATCGTGGTGGAAAATGGTAAATTGCGATTTTTGGAGAACTTCAGGTAGGTTTAGGGGGACTTCTGGGGTGGATTCATGGTATTTGAGTTTTTCTTCTGTTTTTTGGGGTGATCCTGTTCTTTTCTGGGGTATTTTTGACGTGTTTTTGGGTCTCCGTTGGGTTTCGTTGTGTTGTCAGTCGTCGTTAAGTTCAATGGGAGTGGATTGTGGGTTTTGGAGACGATCAAGTGAGTTTAGGGTGGTTTGGGGGGAAATTCATGGTATTGGGTTTTTTTCTTCTGATCCTGTTCTTTTTTGGCGTGTTTTTGACGTGTTTTTGGGTCTCCGTTGGGTTTTAGTTGGGTTTTGTTCGTAATCATGTTGGAAAATGGAAAATTCTGGGTTTTGGAGAACACCTGGTAGGTTTAGGATGGTTTTGGGATGGATCTATGTTTTTTTTTTTTTTTCTGTTTTTTGGGGGGTTGATCCTGTTCTTTTTTGGGGTGTTTTTGACGTGTTTTGGGGTCTCCGCTGGGTTTCGTTGGGTTTTCCTTTGTCATCATGGTGGAAAAGTGTAAATTGTGGGTTTTGGAGATCATCATGTAGGTTAAGGGGGACTTTTGGGGTGGATCTATGGCTTTTGGGATTATCTTCCAGGTTTGGGGTTGATCGCGTTCTTGTTTGGGGTGTTTTTGAAGTGTTTTGTGGTCTCCATTGGATTTCGTTGGGTTCTCGTTGGTCGTTAAGTTCAATGGGAGTGGATTGTGGGTTTTGGAGAAGATCAAGTGAGTTTAGGGTGGTTTGGGGGGAAATTCATGGTATTGGGGTTTTTTCTTCTGATCCAGTTCTTTTTTGGCGTGTTTTTGACGTGTTTTTGGGTCTCCGTTGGGTTTTAGTTGGGTTTTGTTCGTAATCATGTTGGAAAATGGAAAATTCTGGGTTTTGGAGAACACCTGGTAGGTTTAGGATGGTTTTGGGATGGATCTATGGTTTTGTTTTGTTTTTTTTTTTTTTTTCTGTTTTTTGGGGGGTTGATCCTGTTCTTTTTTGGGGTGTTTATGCTGTTTTTTGGTGTCTCCGTTGGGCTTTGTTGGGTTCCTAATGGGTTTTATGGTGGTTGGGAGTGGACTTTGGGTTTTGGAGAACATCAGTGTGGTGTTTTTACCGTGCTGGGCAGCTAAACCCCACAACCGCTCTCTCACTCCCCCTCCTTTAGATGAGGAGGGGGAGAAGTAAAGCAAAGAACAACTCACGGGTTGAGATAAGGATAATTATTTAAAGGGAAATAATTATAATAATTAAATAAAGACTACCATGAACTAAACAATTTAACTAAGGGGAAGTAAAAGGGAAAAGGGGAACAAGGGAGGAAAACAAACAAACAAAATAAATGAAAGCTATATGGAAGTGCAGAGGAAAGAAATTACTCTCTACTTCCCACAAATGAGCGATGATTGACCACGTCCTTGAAGCAAGGCCTCAACGCACGCAGCCGGTGTTCGAGAGGAGGACCGAGGTCTTCTCAACGAGAGCCCACCCCTCCCCTCTTCTTCCTGTTTCCTCCTTTTATTGCTGAGTGTGACACCACATGGTATGGAATATCCCTTTGATTGGTTTAGGTCAGCTGCCATAGTGATGTTTCTCTCCTCACTTTTTGCCCACCCCCTAGGAGGGTTAGAGAAAGGCCCAATGCTGTGCCACTGCTGCTCAGCAGTAGACACAACACTGGTGTGATAACACTGCTGTTCCAGCTACAAGTACAGAGTACGGCACTGTATGGGCTGCTGCCGGGAAAGTTAACATTCCAGCCAGACCCAGTACAATCAGGTAGGTTTAGGGTGGTTTTGGGGTGGATCTATGATTTTGGGGATTTTCTTTCGTTTTGGGGCGTGATCCTATTCTTTTTGGGGGTGTTTGTGACGTGTTTTATGGTCTCCGTTGGGTTTTGTTGCGTTTTCCGTTGTCATCGTGGTGGAAAATGGTAAATTGCGATTTTTGGAGAACTTCAGGTAGGTTTAGGGGGACTTCTGGGGTGGATTCATGGTATTTGAGTTTTTCTTCTGTTTTTTGGGGTGATCCTGTTCTTTTCTGGGGTATTTTTGACGTGTTTTTGGGTCTCCGTTGGGTTTCGTTGTGTTGTCAGTCGTCGTTAAGTTCAATGGGAGTGGATTGTGGGTTTTGGAGACGATCAAGTGAGTTTAGGGTGGTTTGGGGGGAAATTCATGGTATTGGGTTTTTTTCTTCTGATCCTGTTCTTTTTTGGCGTGTTTTTGACGTGTTTTTGGGTCTCCGTTGGGTTTTAGTTGGGTTTTGTTCGTAATCATGTTGGAAAATGGAAAATTCTGGGTTTTGGAGAACACCTGGTAGGTTTAGGATGGTTTTGGGATGGATCTATGGTTTTGTTTTTTTTTTTTTTTTTTCTGTTTTTTTGGGGGGTTGATCCTGTTCTTTTTTGGGGTGTTTTTGACGTGTTTTGGGGTCTCCGCTGGGTTTCGTTGGGTTTTCCTTTGTCATCATGGTGGAAAAGTGTAAATTGTGGGTTTTGGAGATCATCATGTAGGTTAAGGGGGACTTTTGGGGTGGATCTATGGCTTTTGGGATTATCTTCCAGGTTTGGGGTTGATCGCGTTCTTGTTTGGGGTGTTTTTGAAGTGTTTTGTGGTCTCCATTGGATTTCGTTGGGTTCTCGTTGGTCGTTAAGTTCAATGGGAGTGGATTGTGGGTTTTGGAGAAGATCAAGTGAGTTTAGGGTGGTTTGGGGGGAAATTCATGGTATTGGGGTTTTTTCTTCTGATCCTGTTCTTTTTTGGCGTGTTTTTGACGTGTTTTTGGGTCTCCGTTGGGTTTTAGTTGGGTTTTGTTCGTAATCATGTTGGAAAATGGAAAATTCTGGGTTTTGGAGAACACCTGGTAGGTTTAGGATGGTTTTGGGATGGATCTATGTTTTTTTTTTTTTTTTTTTTTTTTTTTTCTGTTTTTTGGGGGGTTGATCCTGTTCTTTTTTGGGGTGTTTATGCTGTTTTTTGGTGTCTCCGTTGGGCTTTGTTGGGTTCCTAATGGGTTTTATGGTGGTTGGGAGTGGACTTTGGGTTTTGGAGAACATCAGTGTGGTGTTTTTACCGTGCTGGGCAGCTAAACCCCACAACCGCTCTCTCACTCCCCCTCCTTTAGATGAGGAGGGGGAGAAGTAAAGCAAAGAACAACTCACGGGTTGAGATAAGGATAATTATTTAAAGGGAAATAATTATAATAATTAAATAAAGACTACCATGAACTAAACAATTTAACTAAGGGGAAGTAAAAGGGAAAAGGGGAACAAGGGAGGAAAACAAACAAACAAAATAAATGAAAGCTATATGGAAGTGCAGAGGAAAGAAATTACTCTCTACTTCCCACAAATGAGCGATGATTGACCACGTCCTTGAAGCAAGGCCTCAACGCACGCAGCCGGTGTTCGAGAGGAGGACCGAGGTCTTCTCAACGAGAGCCCACCCCTCCCCTCTTCTTCCTGTTTCCTCCTTTTATTGCTGAGTGTGACACCACATGGTATGGAATATCCCTTTGATTGGTTTAGGTCAGCTGCCATAGTGATGTTTCTCTCCTCACTTTTTGCCCACCCCCTAGGAGGGTTAGAGAAAGGCCCAATGC